>NW_008236445.1:1287766-1355266 GCF_000691975.1 Corvus brachyrhynchos | reverse complement strand
AGATAAAACATCTTTTCTGGGAAATCAGACTTGGGAAGAGAAGGGAGACAACCAGGGGAAAAGAAGATCTAGATATTTTAAAATTTGAAATCTTAAAATGTGCTTTATAAAATAAAGAGTAATTACACCAGCTTCTTTTTTATTTACAGTATCTGTGGTTTTGATTTCACCTTTAAATGTCTGATGATAGGCAATAAGATAAACAACCACAAAAATTAGAGCTTAGGTACAACTTGAATTAGCTTTATTTATTGTTGCCACATCATTTTAATTTGTGGCAATAAAATGTAATTATTATTCTGGCATTCCTATACAGTAATGAAGAAACAAAACATATTATTTTTAAGTTGTACAGTACCTCCATAGTAAAATGAATAGTCAGGGCAAATCTTTTTTATTTCAGTATTTAATCTCTGAGATGACCCATCTAGCAAGCAGTTAATATGCTGATGTGTACAGGAACATTTTTGATGACACAGATCTTTTAAGGCAGTGTCTACACGCAAATAAACCTACACATGCCACAAATCAAAAGTTTCTTATTCAGAAAACTCCACCTGCTAGATAAATAGACAGGCATACATTTTTGACTCGCAGTGCATGTTCTATAATAGGTTGTGCAATTGGATTTAATTTGACTATATGGATTCAAATATTTGTTACTGCCCACTTTGGAGAGACAAAAATTAAAATGGTTTGGTGCCTTACAGGATATGCAAGGAATAAAAACAAAAGCTGAAGCATCTTAGAAATGCAGAAGGTATATTATTAAAAAATAATAGAATACAAATACTAGGGAATATCTTTGTTATGTACAACGTTACTGGCTACGTATCTTAGCTTCATTTTGTATTTATGAATATATTTTCAGTAGAAGGATAAATAGGTGAAAATAGTTCACTACCATATGATTTGTTTTATCCTTAGGCATTGCCTGGGGTTACTGGTACAGCCCTGGCTCTCAGTACCGAAAAGTGAAATGTGCAACAATGAAAATTTTATTAAAACGTATGTTAACCCATTACAGTATGTTCACTTCCAATTCTTTGTAAGAATGTGTGATGTATCATTTTGTGTGTGTCATTTTTTTAAAAAGATATGAGTCAAGTAGAGGAGCAAATTTAATGGGAGAATTTTATGGGAAACATTATACAAATGGCAGAGTGTGCGATTCCTATTATTAAAATAATTTGTCATTGTGTGAAAAAATGGTATAAATTTCAAGAAAGAGTCTTCTTTAGTTATCTGCCCTCTTTTTAATGACAGCAGCTTTTGTGCAGTAAAGGCAGACACGTTTTCAAGCAAAGCCCATTTCAGACCAGAATTTCTGAGAGCCCTATTAATGTTTCATGCTAATCAAGGAGAGTGGGAAATAGAGCTGACAGGTGCTTTCTACTCTGCTTATTCCTGTCTTACTGCATTAGACATTACTAGCTAAAAAAGAGCCAATATAGTTCTTTTCCAGTACATGTGGTGGCAAGGGCAGGAATAAAATGCTTCTTTTTATAAGTTTATAGTTGTTTTTTTTATTTCCTTTACTGGTAACATCCACAAATGTATAGATGTAGTGATTATTAATAAACATTTATTTTACTTCAAACCATGACCTGAATCAGACCCTGAAATTTCCCCCGCAGTGCACTTTGGAAACTCCAGTGTGCTTGTAGCACATCTGAGATAAACTGACGTCCACCTGGGATCCTTGTTTTTTGGTAATATTTCCATCTGAGCCAGGAAGAAACACATACCTTTACTCTAGGACAAGTCTTTTTGATTAAGGAATGTCAGGGTGAGGAACAAAAGTAAACTCTTCAAAAGGCAGCTTGAAGACAAAGCATGAAACTGCAGCAGGCATTGCTGGGAGCTGCCCTTTGCCACCCTCCCCTACCCCAGGTACCTGACTTGTACCCCAGTGTTAGGTAGGCAGAACAGCAGCACTCTGAAGTGCTCAGATCCCAGATGCAGTTCCAGGAGAGAGTGACGTGCCTTTGAAAGCCTACCCAGAAGTCCCCTCTGGCTGAGTTTAGGTACACAAGTTAGGAAGACTGGAGGCTCTCAAAGGCACGTGTCTCTGGTGCCTGCGTGGAAAGTTTCGGTGCTTCCTTTGGGAAGTCTGCTTCAATAGGCTCTTAAATGCAGATGCAAGTCAGTTGCCCAAGTGAGGAAGACCAGACTGTAGACTGTGACAACAAAATGGCTGAAGTCTGCAAGCTCGGATTTGCTCAATTATATTTGTACTACACTCACACAGGGAATTTCATAACTACAGCAGCTAGCAGTCCTTGCCTTAGCTTTGCTGGAATAATCAGGAAAAGAAGAAACCAAGCCCACTGGTCCAATATGTTGCTTTTCTCTATGCAAAGCAGACATCGTTAAACTGTCCCAATTGTGCATGGCACTCTACATGGCTGTTTTTTCATGCAAATTATAATATATACAATAATTCAGAAAATATTGATTTACTTAGGTATGTCTATAGATATTTGAGCATTGAAAAAAAAGTTGCATTTGCTTAATTGAAATTACTTTATATCATAAAATTTAATAGAGGCAAATCGCTAATCAGGTACATTTTACACTGATTTAACTCTTGCTTACTTTGGGTTTGGTCACTAATAATTTACTGCTTTAAGTTGAAGTAATAAATACATTCATACAAATTTGAGTATTTATGAATCCAGCTTAAGTTTATATTAAGAATCAGAATCAGTTTAGCTAAATTAATTTAAACCAGGGTAACCTTTACCCATGACATTGACATGAATTTATTAAAAAATTGTAATTATAACAGGAAAACAACTACCACCTTTGTCTGTCCAGACACAAATCAGTACTGCTTATTTGTTTGTTTTAAGGAGACTGCCAGCATGTTTCTATCATATTTATTTTTCTGTTAAGAAGAATGATTTCTACAGTGAATAATGCCTACATTCAGACTCATAATAAGTCAGTATGAAGAAATATTATTAGAAGAATCAAGTTGCATTTCTTACAGGAGCGTTTTCACAATGTCTTTAGAATCCTCTTGAATAATGATGGTCAAGCACATGAGCATGTAGCTTCTAGTACCAAAAGACTTGTGCTTTTATTGTCATGTTTATTGTGTCAAATATTGCATACTTCCATTTTTTTCCTTAGGAAAAAATAAAGCCTTAATAAAGAATTTGCTTCTGTCGGAAGCCAATATCTTTTAACATAAATTTGAAGATAAGTGAACTTGGCATATGTTCTGCCAAGTTGCCACTGTCTACATGCCTCACATAGGAATGAGATTGGTCCCTGTGGGATAGGACAAAACATTATTATTTTGTAAAGAAGTTGTCGTCACACAAATAAATCATTGGACATACTAAGAATGGAATTCTTTAACAAAAAGGATCTCATCTTTTTTGATCCTAAATTTCCACCATAATTGTTTATAAACTTATTTTCATCATGTACCTATGTTCAGTTTAAAGGACTGATACAATGAAACTCAGGGGGGTTTCCTTTCTGACTTTGAGACTTCCCCATTATGGTGGGGGACCTGGGAAGGTTTAGCCATTTTGTCATCTGAGCTTAAGTCTCTAAAAGCTATAGAGGGCACCACAGAAGTGAGAAGCCTCCTCTTCATCCCCTAGATAACACAGCTTACATTGCCAAAAGACCTGTGAGCACGACCTGCCCTAGAATTCCCTTAGCAGATATCTAAACCTAGTTTAGATCTGACCTCTAAGCTTAGGGAAGGGTATGCAAGCAAGATTCACAATGCTCATTGTCTTTTCCACTTGAGAAATGTTCACCATAAAACACAAATATTTAGAGTTATATAGAGAGTCTACAAGACTATAGCAGCTGTTACCACCACAGATTGGTCCAGTGTGACGTGACTCCTGAAGGTTGCCTCCACAATCTGTTCTTTTTTCCAAGTCTTTCTTTCCTTCAGTGGAAAAGGGACTAGAGGAAAGACTTTTTTCTTAGGACTGATCACGGTTTCAAAATTCACAGATGATTTTAAGGTAGGGATTTTCATTTATTCACCCTGCACCCTGAAGTCCTGAATAACAGATCATAGTGTGCTAAAGCACTGAAACACTCTGCTGTAAATTATTATGAAGGAAGATCTCCTTAATCCTAAACCATTTAAAATTAAATATTTTCTTTCTGTTGTTCTATCTGGAACAGTCCCTTAAAGACTGAGATTGAATATGTGCATGTAATGTGTTTATTTCTTTGCTATCTTAGTGAAGAAATTAAGATTTTAGTGTGTTCTTCTGAAAGCTGTGTTGGGAGCCCTCCCAAAACCCAGCAATAAATTGAGAACATCAGGTTTTCAACACAAACCTTGGGCTGGTCCCATAGGGTACCTCCTAGCAAGTACTAAGTGCTGTTTAAGTTTCACCTACTTAAAATTGGTATTGCTTTCACCAAAGCAGAAAAATGTCTGCTTTCATCAGGGTTTGAGACCTTGGTGGAGATATGTGCATGTGCAGATAGTAAACTGCATCCAAAGCCCATAAGCCCATTGTCATTAAATCTCAATTTCTTAGTTTACTCTACATTTACATTTATGCAAGCAAGACTTTGCATCCGTGCAAATAGGCTGTGCCTGGGAGAGTCCCACTGGGACTGTGAAAGGAAACCCATAGAAGCCTTCACATTGATGTTTCAAAGGCTTCTGCATCTGTGCTCTATATCTATGAATAGATATCCCTTGCTCAAAAATTAGTTGCTCCTTCCCCCTCCTCATCCTGCCTTCTCTGCCACAATTCGTAATATGACTATTATGTGCGAAGACGTTTTGCAAACAAAATTATTACTCTTGCTCCCTCAAGAATGCTTAACTAAGGCCATTTGGCCCATTATGGCAGACACATTATTTATACCAAATTCCAAGTAAAAAATTCCATTTCTGAGGAGATTATAAAGTTGAGATAGAAAAACCATATCCAGGATTAGAAAAATGTAGCTAGAATTGTGTTTGGTTTTCATTAAGCGTCCTTTGACCTCTGAGTCTTATAGTCACCTTCCAATTAACACCCTTAGAGCCTGATTGTTTAGGCTCCTTTTAGATGTTGGGGGGAAAAAAGAGTAAGCTGGTCCCTAGCAGCAATCAGTTGTCTCTTTAAGAGCATCTGGGCAACTCTCTTGTCCACACAGTGATCTAGAATTCAGAGGTAGTGGCAGGGTTAGAAATGAAGCCCAACTTGTTGCCTCTGAGCTCAGACTACAGAAGGACAATGCTTGCTTGGCCATAGCAAGGGAGCATAAAAGAAAGGCCGTTTGACCCTCTTGGGTTAAAGAGAGCAAGGCACTACAGATTTCCGTCTATGGTGATATGCTCTGGCAAACACTTTATGTTTAATTAGCAGGACCAAACTCTCCTTTAATTTATGCAAGTGAAGCTCAATTGGTTTCTTCTGTAATTGAGAGAAGAATTTGGCCCAGCATCTGTAATAAATCATTAATGAGCATGTAGTAAGATAAGTTTTAATGATTAATTAACAATGTATTTTTTGGAGAAAAGTATTCTTAACATGCCCTTAATGTATCAAGTGATAATTACAATATTAAAAGCCTACTGATTAAAGCAATTAATTATATGCTTAATTTATTTACTAATTAAGCTTTAATATATGTATAGTTAAGTAATTGCTAATGAGTATTTCACATTTGCTAAACAGGTCTGGCAGTAATTGCATGGGAAACACCATAAAATGATTCTTCTAGTGATTATATGAAAAAATAAAACATTCTTTGGGTTTTTTTTCTTCTCTTTTTATTGGGCTTTTTTTTCCCCCTAAATGTATTTCTTGGCTTGTGTTTTCCTCCTTGGTGAGTGAAATGTTTACTAGGATGCAAGTTTTGTAGGTCTGAAAGGTCAGTGTTTCTGCATGCATATGATGAAATGTGCTTCTGAAGCACAACTCAGTCATGCCTGTGTGAAAACAGTGATCTTACCCCCTTGTGCACACAGAACTAAAGCCTGCAGTTTTCTCAGCCTCTATTCAGATCTTAGGCAAAATTCTGGCTAAGGTTGATGGAAGTTCACCATGTTAAGACCACAGCTCTTTTTTCTTTGGTTATGCAAGGACTTTTGGCGCCTGAGCTGGACTCTTACATCTTTAATTCTTGTACAGTGCAAGAGAGAGAGGTGTATTTTTCAGTCAGATGTGGGTTCCTTAAATCAGAGCATATACAGTATCTGTTGTGGCAGTCCTTACTTTAAGTCCTATACTTCGCACAGACAAAACTCCAAGTAAAGCTGATAAAACTTTTGTCTGAGCAAACAACAGGGCAATAGAATCACTTTTAGACATACCTGACTACACACAGTGAACTCCCGAGTTCTTTATCCATTTAAATTCCTATTGCATCCTAAGTGAAACCCAGAGCCAGAACTTCTGGTCCCAGCCCAAGTTGTGTCACAAACTACAGAACTACAGATAGTCCCTCTTTTCCCATCTCTTTGCCTTTGTTGCTGCACACCTTGCCATCAGCAAGATATTATCCCTGTGTAGATTCTGAAATGCTTAAAAATACAAATAGCAGTGGCATACTATATATAGAATGGTTTGGTGCAAATATACTGCAAAACATGAAGAAGTGTCCAAGGAAGGGTTAGTGTTACTATGGCTGTAATTATTTCATAATCTACTAAGAAGTAAGTGAGCAAGACACCTACAGCACTGACAGATCAGGGCGGAGCCTGGTAATGGGACAATCCCCAGTTTAGTTACCAACCCCTAGCTTTTGCAGCATAGATATCTGGAGATATTTAAGCAGCTTTCCTCCCTTTCCTAATCTTACACCTGCTTCTTTCACTTAAAGCTTGTGTGTATTTCTGCAAAACCCCAGCTGCTTCCTCTGCTTTTTTCTAAGTTTGGAGCCTGGGCACATCCCCCCAGTCTTCTCTCTGGATACATCTTCTCAGCGCTCTAATTTGTATCTAGCAGGTGAAAGTGTGTGTTGACCCAGAGCACATTCCTGGGAGAGCAAAATTAAATAGGTTCAGTAGGTCTGGGATGCACATAAACAGGTCTTAATGTAGTGTGTATTCTCATCCCACGCATTAATGAAGTCGGAGATGGACTGAATCTCACCAAAGCATGGGGTCTTTGTGAATTCCTTATGCTGTCACCAGGTCAGAAATGGACAGGAGTGACATGTGGACTCAAGGGACTACACCCCAAACACAGGGCTTAGCCTTGGCTTGCATAGAGCCTTCAGTTTTACCAAGACTCCACACATCTACCTAACTGGGTGCAAGTGACAATCTCTGGTAAAATTCCACAATCATTCCCAAGGAGAGATTAAATTACATTTATATGGCATACACTCTTACTCAGTTATATAAGAATGCATTCTTCTGGTAAAATTGGTGTTTGTATTTATTTTTTGTATTTATTTGAGATAGCAAACAAGGGATAAGGGCATTAACTGAAGATGAGGAGTTACTGAACAAAGATTTAAAGTTGAAAAAGCACATATCTATTTTTATAAGAGCATTAGAAAGGAATTTCAGCCAAATGTCATTCCAGAGGAATCAAGCTGGTAGCTGAGTGACTTCAGCACCCACTGACACCAGGGAAAGTTTCAAGCACCAAGTATCTCCTAAGGCTGGCAGATGTTACCTTGAATGATCTATGTAGGCATGTTCTAGAGAATCAAATAGAGATGTTGCCTACCACATGGGAGCAACTGCTGGCAGGCAGTGTCCTGACATGATCTGGCAATCAAAACACTTCCACTGAACTTCATGGATTCCATGATAAATTTGGGGTGATTTGGGGGTTCACAGAAGGAAGATTATCAGCATTAGTGCTCTATTCAGACTTCAGTAATGACAGTACTGACTGTCAGTGGTCAGGAAAGATTTATTTCTTCTTTGTTCCATACTTTGTCTTAGGGATGGCCAGGGGTTCACCTTCTGAAGAACTCAAGATTGACTATGAGAGCTATGGATTTTTATACAGGTCTTAATGAAGCAGAAAAAAACCTGTAGGGTCAAACCTTACCTAAAATATTAGAAAATGTTGCTGACTGTTCTCATGGTAAAATCCTCATCAGCAGAACTGAGACAAGACAGTTCCACAAGTGCTCCTCTCTGCTGGCACCACAGCATCCCTTCTCTGTCTACATAATGTGCTGAAGTACTCCTATATTCTATGGAAGATAGGTACGAAGGGTTAGACTCCTCACTTAATTTTCAGAACTCTGGAAGAAGCTGGATTGGTGCTGACACATTTAATGCAGTAGGAACATAGCACTTGTTCATCTCCTGTGGTCTGTAAATCTTTGCAGGTGAGGGCTTCACAGCTGGACTGCAGAGTGCTTTGTCCCTACTTGACTTTTGAAGTAAAGACATTTCTGAATGGCAGGCTGACAGAATTGTGATCCATGGTTCAAATTGCTCCAAAGAGGACTTTAGTTTTAGTTAGAGTAGGGTGTTAATAACACCAAGGTTGTGGGTTTGATGCCCATATGGGCCATTCTCATGCAAGTCTCTTTAAGATTTCATTTTTTTTGCTGCAGTTTTTACTTCTCTAACCAAGGTGTACAGAAGAAAGAAATTGTTGATAGTAGGGTACAAAATCATAACGCCCAGAAAGTTTGACATTTTCCTTAAAAAATCATTGCTTTACCTCACCAGGACTTTTTTCTCAGTAAGGTCTTTGAAAAGGTCACTAGGAACTGGAGGGCTTGGAGCACAGAAAATGAAAAGTTAAACCACCCATGCCACATGGCCTTCTTCATCCAATCAACCTAAAGAGCTCTGTGAATTTTTAGAACACACTCATAGGCTTGGTTGGTACTAGAAAATTAAAGAGGTCTCTTTTGAACAATATTTTCCTCTCTGTCCTATGAAGTGTATTGGGCATCTGTAAGTTCTATGGAAACTTTAAAGGGGGAAATTTCAGGAACAGCAAAATATGTTGGGCAAAGTTTTGAGACAGCTTTAGATTCCTCCTAAAAGGCTGCAAAGAAGCTAGGTTTCCACAGCTCTACATTTTTATATTTTGTTCCATCTCAAGTTCCCACTGAGCATGCCTTTGTGCTCCTAACCCACGTGTAACTCCCAGAGCTATGTGCTGTGCAATGGTCATTAGCAGAATGTATCAGAAATGGCTACAGAGGGTAAATAAATTTAGCACTATGCTGTTAAATAACACAGGCATTGTTCCTTCTCTCTGAGGCCAAGTGTTATGACAAGACTTGCATCTACCTATTTAAACTTTCCAACAACACAGGGACACCATCTTCACACCTCCTTTTGGGAAAGATCTATACTGCTTTCTGTCTCTTGAGTAATACCCAGGCATTATTCAGCACAGTTCTAATCAACATAGAGCAAAGCTATGCCAGGCTGAGTGTTAATGGTTAAACAAACACTCCAAAGACAGGCCAGTGCTTGAAGCTGTGCCTTATTGCTCTTATATTTCCCAGTACAGGTATAGCAACAACTGTGTTATGGTGGAAGATAAGCTGGAAGAAGCATCTAAGAAAATCTGCAGAGAGAACTGTACCTTCATTGCACCTAATTACTCACATAACTTTCAGAAATGAGCTCCCTAGGCAAAATGTTTGCCATTTTTATGCTATGTCAAGAACTCCTTTGTGAAAATCTCACTGATTTAAACAATGCACATTCCCTACAGATGTCTTCTCATCTGAGGACTTCATCAGCTCTTTCCAGAGAGAAGTCTGAAAAATTACCTCAAAACACACCACCTTGAATAAAGTGGTGGTGATGGTGGTGTTTACCCACAGAGGAGAAATAGGAAAAATAGGGCAGAAGAGTGAGAATTGTCTGGCTTAAGGCCCAAGACCTCCACCTGGTCAAAAATCAAACCAAAGTGACTTTTTGCTTGCACATCAGTGACATAAGCATTTGGCATTTGTTCCTGAAGTGGCCTTGCAGTTTTTGGAATCAAACCCAAACCAACTTCTGATGAAACTAAATTAGCAAACTGGTGGATTTGCCTTCATTTAAGTAGCAGGATACGAGGCACAAAACACGTCCATCCCTGTTCCTGATTTAGTGTTATACGCAGCTCTCTAAGACACTTTCCCAAATGAGTGCAGTGTGGCTAACAGTCTAGAGCTTCAATACTCCTAGAGCAGCTTTGATGTTTGGCTTTATTGGAACCGATCTCTTTGAATGGAATATTGGTTGGGATGTTAATGTAGCTCTTTCTGTGTCCTCCAAAAGGCACTTTGGAAGCATGGGTCACTCATTCAGTATATACTGAAATATCTATGAATTTCTTGAAAATACCTTTTGTTTAGTCTGCCTTCTCTTTTGATCACTAAGTAACATTACGCATCTATAACACGAGAGACAGAAATCGAAATCTTGGAAATAAAAAGCTGTACTTAAGATGTTATTTCCACTTTTTTTTTTCTCTGAGTTTTGTATTTTTTTTTTCCTCTCAACTACTTTTAACTACAGCTCAGTAATTCATAAGGGAAGGTTTTAATATTTACATTTTCAATGATTTAATAATTTTATTTTTTACTTTTTAATGGATTAATTTAAAGGCTTTATGCTCACACCCAACTCTTTTTCTATTGTTGTCTTGATTTAAATGTGTTAGCTAAACAGCCTCAGGTTTACTTCTTGTAGGAGAAGGAAACATTCAAATTTACCAAATATTTTACTTACAGTGACTGGTTTACCACTTATTGCTGGCTTCAGAGAGGGTCACTGCCAGCACTGTTTTTCCCAAAGGCATGATAGTAGTTCTCTCATTGAGTAGAGCCAGCTTTTTTCCCCTCTCTCTCTTTTTCACTGCCAATTCCACTACTGATCTTGTGCAATAAAATGTGCTTGTCAACGAAAATGTCAACCAAGTTTAAAAAGAATAGTCTGAGTAAAACTAAAAAGTAAATTATTTAAGTAGAGTTGTAGTTGAAACTTGAAAGAATTTTGTTTGGTGGTTTTCTTTACATCATTCTGCCAATGGAGGAGGAACTCTGAATTTCTAACTAGTGAAGCCCTGTCATAAGTGGGGCTGACAGTTCACATTGAAAATTCTGTTTTCTTCTTTCCCAGGAAAGCAAGTCAAAGTTAAACCAACAAACTATTGTTGGCAAGTGCCTTACCTTTGTTCTATGCTTCCTTATAAATTAACGACTTCTGTTTTCTAGGTTGCCTGTAAATGGAATTCCTAGAATTTAGGATCTCATATTGGTTATATTATTTTAAAATGCTACTGCATCCTTTTAAACAGCGGCTGGATTTAGAACATACAAGAATCTCTATCAGAGCTTGCTCACAAATGGTAATGAATAAAAAAAAAGGAAATAGACTGTAAATTTTGGTTAGTATATTGTGAATTCAGTTAGAAATTGGACCACCAGCTTACAAACTTTGTAATGGTAAAATATCAGTGAAATTAAGACATTTCTATAAACACATCAGTACTGTGTCTGATCTATCAGTATGATTACACACTGAATTTTGTGCTTGTTTGCACACAAAATTTCACTGAAATGAACAAGATTGGACATTTGCATATTAGATTTCGAATGAATCTAAATGTAAAGAAGAGCTGAATTTACTGTAGAATTGCTCTTAATAGCATTGTGTGCTTGCAATGCTCTATAACCATATATTTTTTCTATATATCTATATATACATAACCTCTATTCTCTACTAATTGACTTATCAGTATATACTCTAGTATATACATGGCCAGTTCATTAAGGTTAATTTGTTCAAAAATATTAGAAGCATTAATTTCTGGCTTATAGCTAATGTCTGCTCCCAGCCAGTGTCTTGTTTCATCATTAGTGTCAGCTAAATTATAACTCACACCCAACTGTTTTTACACTATCTAATAGAATCAATTGATGCAATGGGTGACAAGATGCTGTTTTGCATTTTGTCATCTCACTAATGCACATGGCTTAAAGGCATTGGCATCCATAATGTGGGGCAGTTTTGTAGGAGGCACAGAATAGGCTGAAGCTGCAAGGGCCATTTTCATAAAATATTAATGAAATTGAAAAATACACTGGGGTTGAAGGCTTGTCTGCTAAATGTAAGGTAAAATCTATTCTGTTCTGCTTTCTGATGACTGTAATTAGCAGCCCTAATTAAAAATTCAAACCTTGTGTATATTTGAAAGCATGAATCTTAGCTCTCATCGTGTTTATTTCCTTTACAAAGTATTTTATTTTACAACACTAATTGAACAGGATCCTTCCTAGCCTGACAGCTGCAGCTGGCTGGAGCCAGTTTATGTATCCAGTCTCTCTAGACTACTTCCTTTTGTAAGCAATAAAACATCTTTAAAAAACATGTATATGCTCTCTATGAGCCATTAACTCTGTGTCACCCAGTGTGGAACTGGCCATCCGCACACATGCGTTGTTGTTTCCTTCACTTAAAAGTGACCTCTTTGAAAAGGCAGCTTTTTTCTGATCTTCAATATTTAATGTGGATTTACTTACATTAAATGACCACCTTTCTTAAGGGGACTTGGCCCAATTCTGACATTATTTATGAACAGCATATGCTGTGCAAAACAACGGAAGGAATCACCATTAGTTCCAGTAGAAAAATCTACTTTTTATCATCACTTTGTATAGTTATTTTGAAATTCATGGTCAAAATACCAGGGCCCCACCAGGGAATATATGACTACAAACCAAGTCCAAATTGATTATATGCACATTACACTCTGAAATCCAATGTACAGTGAAGAAGAACATGTGAATGGGTTAAGTTTTCAATGTTGTATTTCCTCTCTTCGCTGCTTTCCACATTAATAGCTCTGAACTGTACCATTTCCGCTTTTCCTTTACATTCCCTGTTAAGACGACAACACCAGAATTTTAATGTCTCATATAAAGTCCATAATCATAAGGAATATTTTCCCTCAGAACCTTGTCTTTTTGAATGGGTGGACTTTTTAACTCCTCATGTCAGACCAACGGGGCCATAAGAGGAGGGGACAAGGTGGACTTACAGAAAAGGGTATTGGAAGAAATTCTGTGGCTTTGTTAACTGAGTTCTTCACTGATTTATGTGAGAAAATGAAATTTGATGATGCATCCTCTCTGTGACAAAGGGTCTGATCTTGCAATTCTTGCTCAGGCAAAATTGACTCCAGTGGGAGTGTAGCCTCAGTAAGGAATGCTGGATCAAGTTCAAAGATTTGCAGGAAAAGAAAAACAGGCAGGAAGAACCCAAAATAACTCAACTTTGAAGAACTGGGACCCACGTGCCAATAATTATGGTTGTGAAGATACAAATGTAATTGTATGATACTTATAACTAATTTGTAGTGAAGAAATGAGAGTTTAACCTGAAGTATATACCTAAGTGTTAGAAAATAATTTAGACACTTTCACTGCAGTCAGTGTTTAAACTTCTGAAGACTGTTTCCACTCTGCATTGTAATTCAACTGAAATTTTCTTAACAGTTTTCACAAAATGCTTTGAAATTTTTTAATTAAATTATCTTTCTAAAAGTTACATTTTGAATAGTTTATATTTTATGTCCATACTTTCACAATCTGTAGCCAATGAGCATGCAATCAAGAAGTCTTTTAAACACCTCATTGTCACAGAGCAATCTCCACAAATGTTTCAGTTCGGGAAAAACAGCACATGTCAATGAAATTTCATTTTGCTGAGAAACATTCAGACAAGTTCTGTCAGGTATTCTAAAATCATTGTGGGATACAGAAGGGGGCTAGAAGGATGATACAAGCCATGTTTTTTACCATCTGTTCCTCCCTATGGTAGGATGTCTTCCCCTTTCAAGCACTCATAGTTTTGGTCTGTGAGGCACATCCGTTATTGGTCCTGGGATGTCAACCAGGCATTTGAGTAAATGATTCAGACATATCACTTCTTTATCAGAATAAGAATGGGGTTTGCAGTCTCCTCCTCCTTCCGTGCTCTATTTTCCACAGGCAAGGCCAGAGAGAAGATGCAACCTGCTTTACCTGTCTGACAGAGAATGGTCTGAAACACCCCACAAGTAAATCTGGAGGCATCCAGACACCTCCTTAGCGCACTTGTCCTTAACACTCCCGTTTATTGCTTCCTCCCCTTTCTTTCACTTACCTGTCTTGAATTTAAAAACACATGCAGGAACTAACAAAACAAACCAGACTGTGAGTTTTCAGTGGAGTTTCACAGAGAGATTCCCTCCATCCTTTTAAAGGTTCTTAGGGAAAAACCCATACTTGGGTATTTGGGCAAGAACTCCCTTGCCTCCTAAATGGCAAACCTAGATCCAGAGATCAACCCCTCACCTCCTAGAGCCAAACCTGAAGTTTCTAGCTCACCTTTGGTCTAATCATGGGCATCCAGTTTAAAGTAGTCTGCAAGTCTCTCTTTGCAGTCAAAGGAGAGTGTCCCAGGGAACCCACCTTTACTGAGCACTTAGCACTGCTGAGCTGAGCAATCCTTCCAAGAGAGTGCTCGCTCTTTCTACCAACACAAACCACAAACTTCTAGATGATCACAGGTAGGTGTGATGTATCAACCCTAATATCACTCCTCTGGATGATAACCACAGCTTTCTCCTCTCATGACAGCTGAAAATCATCCACTAATACTTTAGATTAGTTATTAGGATTAGATGAATTAGACTTGTAGAGGGCATGTTCCTATAAATATCCCCATGACTTCTCATCTTGCAGGATCTGAAAAACACAAAATAAATGAACAATCCAAGATCAAGAACAGACCAGGAAGTAGACAATTTGGATAAACTGTGAGGTTTTTACTAGTTTATTTAAATTTGAAAATTATAAATTGTTAACAGGAGTTGAGCACAGAACTATCTTGAGTTTTTTGTAACCATTTCAGACAGAGGAACATCTATAATTTGTGTCTGGTACTTGGATTATGGATTGCTCCAGTATAGAAAAAAAAAATTATATAAACACCCAAGAAACATGAATTCATTAGTTCAAAGAAAGTACAGAGCTGTATAAGTTAAAGGATGTGGCAATGTTATGAGTTAGGTGATATGTTTCCTATTTTTTTAGTAAATTGGATTGAGAAACCATTGGCTGGGTTTGACATACCACTGTTAATAGGTAAAAAGATTATAGTCCAAGTCCCATAGAGCTTGCTGTCCGTGTGATTATTTATGAGATTATTTACTGATTTTTGGAAGAGATGGCTGACTCTGCAGAATTCTCCTTTAATATTTTTATATACAGTTTTCTTGATAATATTATTATGCACTTTATTGTTACATTTTAGTTTAAGGTATAACCGAGCTTCTTCTTATAGTGATTTTTGAGGAGCTATTAGTGGATTAAAAAATCCCCACGCTACTCTCTTTCCTACAGAGACTCTTTTGAATCACATTAATAGTACAGCAGTTAATGATAAAAACTACAGTAAATACAGAACAATATGTTTCTCAGTTAAAGTCAAAATAAGGGACATATTGAAAAGCATTGGTGCAGGACACCCAAGGATAAACTGGTTAAATTCTGTAGTTTAAAGTGATGAAGCTTAACATTTTCTTTAACACAAACACCACTTGGTCTCATGACTCAGCGTTGCTCACCTGTGCTATTGGCAGTAGAATGGCCTAATACTTCCTTTGGTGGAACTCACATAAGTTTAGTTTAAAAGAGTGACCTTTTTTTTTTGTTGTTGTTGCCATAAGGGAGAACTAGAGCAGGAGACAGTAAAATTTAGTAGGTTTTAAATTATGGTTCAGGGATTAAAGCAATTACTTTTAAAGAGTCATAAACTGATATGTTGCTGAATTTGTCTCTTTCCTCCCTCAAGCTGTCATACCCCAGGCAATTGCCTTCACATCACGTATATCATTACTTCTCATCTCTCCGACCAATGAGAGCATCTCTCAGGCAGGGACACACTCAAAATGAGGAAAGACTTTAAGGGCATTTCCAGTCCATCCTCCTTTTTCAGATCTTACTGGTGACAGGACTGTGGCTTATAATGCTGTTTCACAATGAGCAGGTACACATTGCCCTTGTTAACATGTTTTGCACTCACTCACGTAGAGAAATAGCTCTGAGGATGAGCAAAAGGGAGGAGGACTTGACCTGTTGGCCTGAGCAACTTAGCAAGGTCATCAATTCAGTGCTGGCATCCGCTTCCAATCCACAGATGGTGTTGCTCTAAGGATTTTTGGGAACCTATTAATGCAGGGGGAAGAGGGAAGCAAGCTCTCATTACCCACTGATGGAAAGGGAAATAGTCATATATACTCTTGTTATAATTCATACTCATGTCAGAGAGGTGAATGGATCATTTTCTCCTATAAAAACCACAGATACGGAACTGTTAGGCCAGGAAGAAAGACTTTATTGCTCTGTTCTGAGTCACACACCCTGTGTTTTCTTATCTTTTTTTCTGTACAGACAGGTCTACTCACATATGCACATAAAGAAACACACAGAGAGCATTACAGTGACTAGATTAATCCTGTTAACATAACAAAAATCCCTGGGAAAGTTTTATTATCTAGTTGGGTAATGTGATGATACAGAGTGCTGTCTATAGCATTGGCTCACAGTGAAATATGTGAGGGAATGGGAAGATCCTGTGGGAAAAGTTTTCATATTTCCGGTGGAGAGGAAGCATTTACCTGGTGGATTTTTTTTAAAGATAATGATGCCTGCTTCAGACTTTGCTAGATAGCTGAAGGAACTGTGCAGAAGTGGTTCTGGTCAGTCTGGTTTGATGATAACACACTGTGCTCCAGGCATACACAGGTACAGTGCTTATATTAAGAAAAATAGACAGCCGAAAACTTACCACATAGGTGAGGAAAGCATAATGTCTGTCTTTAATGTTTTGTAATGAGCCATCCTTTATGTATCTTTTCCACTGCTTACATGTTTACTGATTGTAGGTTATGTTTTCAGACTCTAACGTTTACAGTTTCAGGGCATGTTCAAACAGTCATCTTATTTAAAATACTAAAAATAAATCCTATTTACCAAATCTGTTCTCCTCTCCTCTCCTCTCCTCTCCTCTCCTCTCCTCTCCTCTCCTCTTTATGGTGCTCTTCTTACCTGCACCTCTTCGAAATCATAATTTCTCACAGAAGTATTTGTATCCATAGACATGAGGGGGTATGAGATCCTCAGAGATCTGATTATGAGTGTGGAGTTCAAATAAAAGTTAATTTTTATGATCACTTTTGAAACATCAAAATTATATCTGTTTCATTTGCTCAGTTCATGAACAAAAACTGAAGCAAATTAAGAGCAACAGCAGTAAAAATGACCAGCGCACACTGCTTTGGAGTGCATATAGAATGGGTTAGATTTTTTAATGCAGCCTAATGCAAGGCTAGAGGTGCTCTGGGTGGTATATTAGCCTTTTCACATTCACTCTGTATAGCATATATTCCTACAGATCTCTCCTTCCCTCCCTCCAGGGTTTACTCTTTTTCCCACTACCCTTTCCTTTCTCTTCTCCACCTCCTTCTGCCATTTATGGATTTTGATTGACGAGAGTTAAATGGCACACAGCCAGCCTCTAAAGCAGCAGCTGGGGCTGGCAGTCCTTCCATGTACACATATAGGGATATATTCAAATAAACCATTCTGTGATAAATCAGCATCCCATCCGCCTGATATATGAGTGATTGGATAATGCCATGCATCTGTTTTGACCCAAAAGCTGCTTTTGCTAAGACTGTATGCTTTCTTCTGCTGCCCCCAGCTCCCTACTGATTTTCAAGATGTCTGTCTGTCATTTACATAGGTGCAGGTCAGTCAGGGTGGCCTTTTCTCCTCCTGGTATGTTGGCCCTGGCTCCTGTGGGCAGAGGCAGCCGTGGTGCAGAGCAGCTGTCTACATCTGGGACCGCAGCCCTCCAAGTGATCAGCATGGCCCTTACCCCCTGCTGTAGATTATGAATAACCCTCGCTGAAGTCCATGGGAGTTATTCGCATCCCACGAGGAGGAAACAGGGCCAAACTTCTCTAAAACGACCAGAGGGAGACCTGTAAATTTCCCGACACTGCAGGCAGATAGGCACAGCAGGGAGAAATGTTGTGCATGTTGTGCATGTGCATGTGCACCCGGGCTGGTACAAACGGAGCTCCGCTCTGCTCTTCCAAGGTCATAACCAACAGTGCGCAATTGGTTCTTATGAAAAAAAAAAAAAAGGAAAAAGCCTTATTAGCCAAAAAAACCCCCCCTCAAATTAGAAGTTCCTCTTTTGTTTTTGAAAAGGACAGGGTTACTCTTACAGTAGATTTGGACTCATCATCAGGATTTCTGAGATTTATGACTGGGCTTTGGGGGTAGCACAAACAGTGCTGTTGAAGCTTAGAAGCAAAACAAGAATAATAATTGTTCTAATCATTTTTTACTAACGAAACACATTGTTTAAATATATTTGTAAACTGCTTTTAGCATCTCATACAATAAGTAGATCACTATGAAGTAATAAAATGCAAAGTACTATCTAATGATTTCAAATCCACTCACAGCTTGGTGAGAATTTGGGAAATGGAATTAATGTACAGACTGTTTTCTCCCAGAGAACACACACACACCGTTCAGAACACATAGGCATGTCAGTATATTTTCAACCTAAAAAATTTTTGTAAGTTAAAATTTTGCTTACAGGTATTTTAATAAAATAATGTCTTGAAAAAGTGCTAAATAAGATCAGTTTAGTTGATAGCTAGGGCAGGAATTCTTTGGAAAAAACTCACCTAGTAAAAATTTTGGGTCAAATAATTGAAGATTTTTAAGTCTACTGTATCCACTGAGTTGTGCAGTCTGAAAGTCCACTGCACCTTCAGGAAAGATACCTATGGTGAATGGGTATTTACTGTCAGAGAAGTCCAACTCCAAAGCCATGGAAAATCTCCTCCAAGCATCAGGGAGGCTGTGACTGTATCTCTGATATTTTTGCAGAAGAATTCACTTTGCACAAGTAGTCCAGCTCCAGGTGTCTAGGAGCACAGTAAGAAAATCCCACTGTATTAGAAGCCAGGGGACCCCAGCCAGGTTCAGCTATCACCTTCAGATTCATGAGGATGCTGCCCAACGTGTCTTAACTGCAGTCAGGGGCACTCTGTAAATTACTGCCCATCTTTTTCAAGAGACTAAAGGTGTCTATATTTTTGTCTTGGTTTTGTAAAATGCAGGGAAATGCATGGCTCCTGACTCACCATATGTATGTGACACATCCATCAAAAGAAGCATCTAGGTTTGAATGATCAGGAAGAAAATCAAACCTGTTGTCAGAGCCTGGAGGTCCTTGCAAAAGCTTATGGAAATCAAATGAACGTTATTGAATACCCATTCCAAATAATATATTTATTTTGCAACTTCCAATTTTAAAACAAACACGCATCTGGAGGGCCAGATTCACTGGTCTGCCTTGGCTGCCCTGCACTGTTTGGGTGATGTGAAACATCTGTAAACTTGAATTGACTGGGCTTGTTGGGGTTGGCTCCCTGTCGGGTTTACAGCTGCTTCACGTTGCCAGAGCAGTTCAGAAAGTCTAAGTAGACAGGTATATCCCTTCTTGCTGCTGTGAGGCACAGAGCAGGGCAGGAGAGAGTCAGAGCTACTGGCAAGAAGCATTATTTCTAGTGGGAAACAATAATTATATAAGGGTGGTGTAAGAAAAAATTATATTTGTTGTGTGCAATTTTAGGGAAGGGACAGCAAGCGAGTAAAACTTCTCTGGAGTATTTTTCTAGTTTTAAATAAAATCACATACAGTTTCTTGTACACTGGTATGCTCTCTGCTGTTACACAGATAGTTTAAAGGAAATGTGATGGATCACAGTGGGAATTAGCACCGGAATCTGTTAATGGCATTATGTTTTGACTCTTGATTGCATCTAAGAGCAGTTCCTAAGGAATTTTAATATCTTTGTTGTTCCCAGGAATGTCTTGTTAGTAGGTCCCTATGTTTTATGAATGGAGACACACAGACCAAATGTCTGCTGACAGGCAAGGACAGAAGGTGAATGTGGGGAAAAGTCACGTGCCATTCCATGGCAAAGGACAAACATGTTAGTACATGCATTAAAAATGTAGTAGCAGTGCACTGTGTCAGTATATATATTTTAGTTTTAGCGTAAGTACATGTTTCAAACTGCGTCATTCTCTTCTTGGCTTTCTTTTAACATCCAGTAGCTTCTGCTCCATAAATAGCTCCTGACCTTACCAAAATTTAGTTGTAGTCTTCTCACTGCAGGCATTAGGTCACTCATGGTTAATGAGTGTATTAGATAATAGATGTTAACTCTAGCACACTGCAGCATTTCAGCAGAGTGCATTCCCTAGCAATGAACACAAAGTGTCACTGTGACCACACACTAATAATTCCAAGAAATATAGAAACTTTTGCCTAATTTTAAATTTATTTACTTGTCATATGTGTGCTCATTTGGAACTCCTAGCGTTAATTATCTTTGCTCCAAGTTGGGCCAGTCTGGAATTCTAATTATCTTAATTTTTACAATTCATATCTCTGAGGTCTTAGTGTACTTTGGAACTGAGTCTAGGCTGTACATAATCAAGGCAGAAAAGAGACAGGTGGCAATATTGTACATTTCAATTGCCTTGTCTGATGTGCCCCTTTTGTAGAATAATGAACATTGGAGAAACAAATTGGTCTGTCAGAGTCAATAACAACCCAATGCCCTGAGCTGCTGGTCACTAATGCTTCCTGTACTTAATCAATGTGCTGCAGGAGATGTTCTGTTCAAAACAGTTAAAGATGAGCAGCAGCAGCAGATTTGGCAGCAGGACTGGGAGAGCGAGTGAAAACATTCACAGGGTTGGAGTTTCCTTGTGCTAGGGAAGAGACAAGCCAAATATAAACAAAGTGCTTAAAGGAAAACCCACAAAGAAGCAAAGACTCCCACTGCCCTGTTGGTAGAGGAGGAAGAGGAGGTCAGTTCTCTCCTCCAAAATGAGTAAACAGAAGATTATTTCTACAAGAAAGCATAGCAGGAGAAGACAATGCTATACATCTCCACAATTAAAGCTTTAAAACAATCAACACAAGAAGTAAGAAGTTGAGAAGAATCAATTTTTTTTCCTTCAGTCATGATTAGAAAGCCTGAGTTACCAATGCAATTGGTGCTGGTAGCAATGTTTAAGACAACAAATCGTCATTTGAAGCAAACTGTAAGGAAAGCAAAACAAAAAGGGAAAGTCTTGCAAAGACATAGCTTTTAAATCATGCCTATAAGAAGCTTCTGAAACAATTAAGTAAGCAAACAGAAAACAATTTCTGAGCAGGAAAAGGATAAAAGGTGATTTATGCCTAACACACTAGATGAACAATTTTTTCAATGGGTCTTATGACATAAATCTGGACAGCTGAAGGGTACTTATGATTTTGCACTCAGGAAGAAACAGAAGATAACAAGAATAGACAAAAAAACCCTTTTCTTACTGAAAACTAAACCTCAAAACAGCAACTTACAGTTGTGTGTTTTTGTCCAGAAACACAGTCTTAGTGGTCAGAGTAGACTATTAAGGAAGTTCTTTTCCACTCTGCACCTTGCCTGGACAGCATGTTGGGAGCTTCCAGATCTCTTGAAAAAGGGCAATAAATAGGTCTAAATCGACTTATTCCTAGGAGTTTGAAAGCATATATATGCAAGCTACACTTTCACTTGCTTGACAGTGGGAAATAGAAAGCTATCACAGAACTGAGATGGACCAGTCCTTGTGTTGAAAACCTGACAACAATGGGAAATAAAAAGAGTTGAAACAAGGAAAGCTTGACAGGAGTTAACATTCACAGAGAATCTCATAAAGATTTTCAGGATAAGACTGTGATAACTTTATCAGCCTGAAGGTCAGTTGTTTCTAGTCTAAGCTAGACATTTATGCTCTCAAAAGCTGACTGAAATAAATAGGCATTTCCAAAGGTTAGTACATCCCTGGTAATTTGTACAGATTTTGTAGGATGAAAAGTACTTAACTTTCTCCACAGAGAGCCTAATCCCATCTTTTCTAAATACTCAGGAAGCTCCCCTCTGACTTCTTCTAGTTTTACTTTAAACTGGAGTTTTTTGCCTTCTTAAATATCAGAGAGATTTTATGGACAAGGATGACACTTGATAAAAATTTGCAGAAATAAATTTGCAGAAATAGTCTAATGTTTCCCAAAGAAAAGAATAAAGATAATGAGAATTGGGTAAATAATTCTTCATAGGCTGATAATTTTTAAAACTTGTAAATAATTCCTATGAGTAGTTTATTTTTTCATTGGAGAAGGATTGGAAGAGTAGATGAGAGGATTGGATCCATGAGTCACAGAGTTTGACACATATTTTGTTTTCAGAATAAAATATTTATCCTGTTGAAAAAAATGTTGAGACAAGATCAGATTTTAAAATTACTCACCCAAGATAAGTTTGTCTTCCAACAAATTTAAAGCACAGGAGTATAGATGTTCTTGTGAAAGATCTACAGATTTAGCTCGAAATGTATTTCTATCCCTTTATAAAAACCTGAGAAAGAAATGTTTATTTTTAGTAGCCATTCCTTAAGTATGCTCATTGTTAGTTGGCTTGACAAATGAAGAAATGATCCAAACTAACCCAGTAAACTGGAAAATACTAAGGCCAAACTCCTCTTCACCCTGGAGAATCACAGTTATTCACAATTATTATGCCAACTTTCGTACCTCTGAACAAACACTAAAATCCAATTTTCATCAGTGGTGGAATAGCAGCAGCCACAACTGACACAAGAGCAGAAAGAACTGTTGCAGATTCCCAGGACAGAGTATGAAATTAAGGAAACAGTATTTGTGTTGAAAGTGGGAAAGCCTACGCCCCCGATGGATTTGCTGTAGAATTTTTAAATACATTTGAAAGTGAAATCATATCAGGCTTACAGGACTATGTCACCAAGCTTTTGAGAGGATCTCTCCCAGACTCCCATAGGGAAGTAAGCGCCTTTCTGCTTCTCAAACCGGATTACCATCCTCTGGAGGGGATGTCCTTTCGGTAATTAAGATTACAACCACAGTCCCACTTTATGGCTGATTTTGATATGACTACTTGATAAAGTCCAACAAAGTAACCAGAGAATCCGCTCCAATCATACAGAAATATACATTAGTATCTCTTATTTCTAGTCATTATTACAAAAACACACAGATGTACAATTTTTTGTCAACAAATGGTTAACACAAATTTCTCTTAAACTATTCAAACACACTGTTCTCAAGAAACAACTATATTTAATTGCCAGATACCATGCCACAAAAAGAAGGAGCAAGGACATTTTGTCTGAGTTTTAATAGGTTTAAACATTAACAAATATCCTCCAACTGGGAAAATACAGCAACAAAACAAAGCAGAAAAATTATATTTACCCAGGCAAAATGCTTCCCCACTAACTTGAGCAATGATAATGGAAAGATGGAATTTACACTCTCTATTAACTCAGGTGAAATAAACAGTGAGCAGAACTCCTACACTATCCAGTAATTCTTCTTAGCCATTTCAAAAATTAAGCAGAACAATATGCTCCCTTACTGAGCCTCAAGACAATTGTGGTGGGGTTTTTTTTATAAAAATACAATATTTAGCCATTTTTTGCTAATAATTATGGATTGCACCTCAGGCTGACAAGCCTCATTTACAGATGCATCTCCATGTAAGTCAAAGGATCTACTTCCTATTTTTGGTGGCCTTAAGAAAATAGTACAGGACCTCACATCTTCATGTCATTGATAAGAATTTTCTGGTGCCATAGAAACACACGTGTGAACAGGAAAGATTTTTGAAAATTTTCCAAAGCCTAACCCGCCGGCACATGCATAATGTCCTGAAGCATTTTAAAGCAGGCCAGAGAGTATCTCCTATTTGTCCACTTATTAAGAGCCCTCTTCTCCCTGAGGCCCTTGGAGGCAACCTCTATTAATTGTGGAATGATTTTGACATGATGACTCTCAAGGATATTTGTAATGAAAGAATATTTAGGCCCTTTGAGACATTAGTGAAATATAAGCCATACATGAAAACAACACATTTATAGATATTTACAAATAAGACATTATCTGTGGGAGATAAATTGAGGAATTTTTGTACCCCTGAGTTCATTCCCTTCGAATGCTAGCTTTTAATTATGGATAAAGACCATGAAAAGAATCTGCACTTGATATCCTTTTAGATGAATTAATTCGGGGGAGATAAAAGCTAAGATCAAGTGCAAAAGTGATCTGGATCAAGAATTCTCTCATGAAGAATGGATTGAGAAGTGTAATCAAACAAAAACAATCTCCATTAGTGTAAGATACCAAATGTTTATATTTAATGTTATTCATAGAATATGTATGACTACGGAAAGTATGCTCAAAGTAAATAGTGACAATGATGATACATATATAAAATGTGATTTGAAAAGCAGTCTCAGCATGTGTGATAGGACTCAAAGCATTCAGCAACTCTGACACAAGGTTGCGGAATTTGGCAGAGCTATTCTGCAAGTTTATATGTTCTTATATTAGCTTGCCCCATCATCTATCTGACCTCTTTTTAGACAGATGCAAAATCAGGTTTGTGGGCATTGTGTTGCCTGCTTCTAGGGTATTTATTATGAAGTGTTCATCAAACAGTCAGTTTGGGGGCTGCGAGGAGGATGAGAGAGGTTGAGGTGGGGTAGTTAAAGCTGGCAGAAACATTTCATCTGGAAAAAAAATTAACTAGTGAGGAAGCTAGAATCCCTAAAATATGTTGATAAAATATGGAATGTTAGAATAATTAGACTGGAATTAAAACAGAGAAGATGATCTATAGACTACATTGCCATCCATGTTTGTAATAAGGAAAGAAAAATATCTGTCAAATAAAATAAACTCACACATGTTTTAAGTTAGCTTTGCTGTGGAAATACTTTCTACAGCCATCTAAACCCCTATAACTTTTCTATATACTAAACTCGATTTTCTGTATTTGCACCTAAGAAAAAATCTTCATCCTCATTTTTCCAGACATGCAGAAATAATGACAAGATGTGAGGGATGTGGTTTAATTTGTCTGCGACTTTATTAACTGAACTCACCTGGGAATCATTCAGCAATAACATACTCGGTGCAGGTCATCATTTCTTCTTCACTTGTTTCCACGCATTTGGGGAGAGCTGTCACTCATAGCAGGGACCCCACTGCCCTCCCCTGCAAGGAAGGTTAAGAGCTGCAAAGAGGGTGCTGCCTATTTGCTGCAAGAGCCTCTCTTCCTTAGCCTCCTCAGCAAGCAGCTGCTCTTTGATTTGATTCTAACCCTGGTTTATCAAGGAAGGAGATGCCCTGGGGAACAAACACAGGCACTGGTTACCTGCCACCAGGAAACACCAGCAATCAGCTGGGCTGCCCTGTCCATGTTCCCAGCTAGCTAATCATTCTCATGACAACCAGAAATACAAGTGAGGAGGTGGAGCCCTCTTCCCTGGATGGCTTGTGTATCCCAGTGATGTTTCTTTTTATGAGTTCATAAGAGGTGTTCCCATCCCTGAACATATCCAGCCTCTTCATAGTTCATGGACCTTTGAGGCCTTGCTCACCTGTTCAAACCTTTTGGTCTGATAGCACACATCCCCCACCACTCATGGTAACATTCTCATTCACAACACTACCTTTCAACTTCTTTCTCCCTTTCCCAGTTCCTTTTTATACAAAGTGCACTGGAATTACCTTCTGGCATAAAACCCTCCTTTCAGGAGAATCCTATTGAACTGGTTAATGGATTATTCAACATTCAAGACCCACCTCCCACCACTTAATTTGTCTTTAAAAATAAATAATTTCTGGCAAGGCATAAGGAGTTTGCTGTATCACCACCTTAGTCAATGCCTGAAATCTTGCCAGTTTATAAAGAATGAGCAGAGATACTTGCTCTGTCTCTAAACTGAATATGTTATTTGAAGGATGGAGTGAAGGACTATTTCTTTCACTGACAGGTGTTCCTACTGGCAGATGTGTTGTACACATTGGGTTGTATATGTTCTCAAATCTACCTTTCCTGGAAATAAAAATAGGCTAAAGTACCTCACAGAAAGATTGGCATCCACAAAAAGGTAAATCCCAGATCACATTTACTCAATATCTCATGGGGAAAGGATTAATAGCACCTCTTTGAACCCCAGGTCATGGGTAGCATGGACAGTTTATGGAAAATTTTTGACCTCTGCTGCATGCCCACAAGTGCCTCAGTTTACCAGTTGCTGCCTGAGACTTTAACCACAGCTGGTCTGGCACTCCCCTTTTTCAATGTTAGTGCCCAGTTTTGAGAGCTTAGCTGGATAATTTTAATTTCCCCAGGGCTCAGTTCATGTCTTTAACCGTAGATGTCTATTACCATCTGCGACACTGAAATATTCTGTGGCATTCTGCTGCTCAAGAAAGGCAGAGAACTTATGCCGCACCCATGAACTCTAAGAGGATTCACCCAACACTGTGGGGTGTCTCAAATGTACTAGGTAACTCTATAGGCAGCTGTCAGCAAGCCCCTAAACTTGAACAGTTGCATTATCTTCTACTCTGTTGTATGAATCTTCATCATTGCTTTTACAACCATAGCTTGGTTTGTCCAAGAGTGGATATCTCATTATTGAGGTCTGGGCAAATTTCTTTGCACTTATCCAGAAACACTGCTTGCAAAAAACAACTTTTGCTCAGCCCCCAGCCCAGACAAAGACAAGCTGTCACCTATGGGGATGTGCATCTTGCCACATGAGCATTCCATGTAAGAAAAGATCTCTCAGTGGTCTCTTTTCCCTCTCTCTCTCCCACCCTCTCCCTTTATCCCTGCAGCTGGATCCTAGATACTGATACTGTAACATTTTTCTACCTAGGCTGACTTTTTCTCCTTTTCTGTTTTCATCACCTTCACAGCTGCCACGTGGCTGCTCTCCAGAAACCGTGTATAGTTCCAGAGTAGACACTATAAGGGCTGGAACATTTCCACCTTTTCCAACCCCCGCACCGAGTCCCATTATATTGTGCATTTAAACTTCCTTTTGTCTATGCATGTGAAAAGGTTTATCTTGATCTGCTCAAGGCCTGCTACTTTTCTGCACCCAATTTCCTCAACAGATACCTTCTGACCCTGAGCCAGAAGAAAAACAAAAAAACCCTTCAGCTGAAGTATCAGCCATGCTGCTCCTGTTCCTACTTTCCCACCTCCAAGGAAAGTTTCCATTAAATTTTTTTTTGAGTCCTACTGATACTGGGCCACAGCCACCAATTCCCTCACTGAAAACCCACAGAGGGCTTAAGCCAGGTCCCCACTTTATCTTTTAGGGGCCCCTGAAGCCTGATGTAAGGAGCATTTGCATCTGGGTGCAGTTAGTAAGTTCCTCTGCTGCCTCCTTGTTGGTAGTTGCAGTATTTGCTTTCTCCCAGGTGCATTGAGCAAACAATTTGTTTACCATCTTCTCCCCTTCATCTACTCCTCAGCAAGATGTCAGCTCAGGCACTATATCCCTTTCTTCTTATTTTTTCAGACAAACCCTCTCCCTCCACAGCACTTCTCCCACTGAAGCTAACTGGAGATTGGCCATTCATCCAAGCCAACAGGGACTGCAAAAACTAAGAGCAAAGCCTAATGAAGCTTGGAGAGAACAACCATGTTGTGCCTAATTGCATTCAGGATTTTTCAAGCATTTTCCTTTCTAACTTACACTGCAAGAGCAAATTCATTGGAGGCATGCTCTGGTGACTGATGCACCAGTTAAGCTTACACATAGGTTTCCATCTAGTGCTGCCTTCTGACCTGGACACTTGTGATAGAGAGAGCACACATGCACACTGCCTTAACAGCAGCCACTGCAAAGCTCATGGAAATGGGAAACTTTCTAGTGCTGCCTGTGCAGTTCAGATGAAGTCCCAGAGCAGACATTTACAACTGACATAGCATTGCTCACAATTTACTCTACTTCTTGGTAGGGGTCTGAGATCTTTTTTTCCCTGAAAGATTGTAGGGGAACATGATTTTCTTCCTCCTCTGAGATCTTTAAGTCTGTTTAACTACGAGATTGTCTAGAAACCTGGCAGCAAAAAAATATGACTAAAATGCTACACTTGTCTAACAAGAATACCAGAGAGCTCTGAAGAAATGCTAGGGGTCTGCCAATATCTATTTATGTTGAAGGTGCCCATGGCATTCATAATACACAATAAATAAGAGGAGCCATTCAAAAACACTATAAAATGTTCACAACTTAAAAGTAAATACTAGACAAAATTATTTGCTGCATTATTACTCTCATGCAGAGGTATTTGTAATTGGTGTCATAATCAAAAGTCTTTATTAAATATATACTGGCTTTTTTATAAGATGACCCTCCAAATACAAAATGTTTGTGTTGATCTACTTGAATTGTTTTGCTCTGGAATAAAAATGTTAAGAACTTATTTCCAAAGGATGAGAAATAAGAGGCAGCTACCCCTATTTTTCTTTTTTTTTTTAAATAATGCTTAATTCCTGCTACATGAATTAAGTAGGTAAGGCTGCAAGCAGCTGCTCCCCACCAAAACACTTCACAGTTACGTGATAAAATGTAGGTGATAACATTGCAGTGCTGTAAAACAAGGTTGTAGAAACGTGGGCATGTACTGGTGACAAATTTGCCTTTAAATCATCTTTGCTAATATTTATAGGCATGAAATCTTAAAGCACCTTTAATGTGCCTATAATCCTGCCCATTTGACAGCTTTTACATAATTTTATAGGGAAAGGTGACCTGATCATCCCAGGCTGTTGACAGTGCAGCTGAAATGGCCCTCCAATAAATGAAGCAGGATTATCCAGACACTATGGCAAACAACAGCTCATAATATGCATCAAGAAATTTCCATAGCACATCGGATCTTTGTCTTCAATGACACATGGATCATGACGGGATTTCAAGAACACATTTCCCTAGACACTTGATAAGTTTTAACGTAAAAGTATGGCATAAAAGGCTCCCTTCAGATAGGTTCTGTTTTCCATATTAGAAAGAAATTGCTTTCAATCTGGAAAACTAGAGGCACAGTTTTAAGCTGAATAATCATGTTAACTTATACTGCTTAGTGTAGCTGTGTTCCCTGACACTTTGTATACACTTATGAGTTTATTCAGTTAAAATTATAAAACATTACAAGAATTTTTTTTTTGTTCTGGTAAAAATCACTATTGACAATAAACAAGTCTTGATGAAGGCTGCGATAAAACTATGCAGAAGTTTTTCTGAATCTGTTATGCTTCTGTGTAAAACACCTTACACAAAATGCTAGCTACATGCCTCCTAGGTTTACATGATAATGTCAAGAAAAGGTTTTGATGCCTGCTGCCAATTCATACCAAAGGTACCATGTGCTATAAATTTAGTTTATATTGGGGTAATTATCAGTGACATGGCCAGATTGTATTAATACTTCTGCTCCTATTGCTTAGCCTAGGTACTTTACAATTTGAATGCCACAAAATATCAATACTGATGCTTTATGGCATCATGCCAGAGCAGCCTGAGGACAAGAAAAAGTAGAATTGGTTGACAGTTTTTGTTCAAGCATGGAGTTTGTTTGGTCTCATAAGACATTTATGAGGTCAATTGGATGTCATTTAGAATATCAGGAGAGAAACATATTTAAACTACACACCATGTCCCACTAGGAACACAGAACTCTGTGAGCAAATACTAAAAAGGCAGTGTGAGCACTGCAGACATAAGAAAGAAAAAAAGATTGGGCTAAGGGTGAAAAGAAAGGGATCTTCCCCAGAGTAATAACTGTCCCTTTGACAATCCACAGAAAGAAATTAGGCAAAAAGAAAAACAAAACCACATGCAAACACAAAAAAGCTTTGAAAACATCAAACATTAATTTTCCCTTAAAATAAAGTTTGTACTGATGGTATAGATGCTTACTCAAGACTTAACAGGAGACTGACTCTGAAACACCTAGGGAAAACTCTCAGTATGTGTTTTCCAGGCTTTTCCTTGGTATAGGGATAGCAATAAACACTGATAAAATGGAAAAAAAAAAAAAAAAAAGAGAATATCCCTGCAATGAGTGATGGCATAATTAGACAATCAGTTACTAGACTGGAATTTTCCATCATTAACCTGACATTTGTCCTCCTGGAAAAGTATTGTATCGTTCTGTGTCTCAGTTTTTTCTTCTGTTAAAAATTAAGATGAGTGGTATTTAAGTACATTGTGAGTACTTTGACAGCTCCAGATTCATAAAAACATAGAAAATTGTTAGCAATCACTGTTATAAAAAGACAGTAGTCAAATTCTACTGCTGATTTTTAAAGATCATCTGTTCCAAGTCTTCTACCATGGGCAGGGACACCTGCTCAAAGTGCCATCCATCCTGACCTTGAATATTTTCAATAATAGGGCATCCACAACTGCTCTGGGCTACCTGTTCCAGTACCTCATTATGTTTATAAAAGTTATCCAAAATTTGTGGGGTTTTTTGTTTTGTTTTTCAATTAAATATGTTTAAGAGCTGACTACATCCCTCAGGTTGAGCTCTTAAAATCAACACCAACAAGTATCAACAGAAAACAAAATCACCATATATAAATTGCAAGTTTTCACATAAAATTTAGGAGATTTTCAGCTGTCTTCCTGAAAATAAAGGGCAATGCATTATGGCTGATAAGCTAGAGGCCACCTTACCTACCTGCTTTCTCTATTGTCATGCCTACTTGTGAATACCAACCAACACTTATTTACATTTCTTCAAACGTATGATTCTGTGGCTTTCTGCAGTACTTTATACAGTACATGTAATGTGCTAAGCAGGTTCCAGCAGAGAACCTTCAAGCTGACTACACATAGGTGATATTCACCCCACCCAGATTTTGTTAGCCAAAGTTAGGTGTCTGATCTCAGTCAGTCTTCTTCTACAATCGAGGGTAAAAGATAGGTACTTCCAGACTCTGACTTTCCCCAACCACCTACGGTGGCTGTTCCAGAAGTGCCAAGAATTGGCTACAAGTGACCCCATAAACAGTGCACCCCCTGACTGTGGAGATGACTTCAGTAAATCTTTTTACAGAATTACAGTGGTATTGCTTGTTGTGGCATTTTTCTGGTATATATAAACATGAAGAGATTTGAGGTCGGGTGTTTAACTTCACTGTCTTAACCTGTTGTATATTTGGACTCTGTCTCCTGTCCAGTGATCTCCACCAGGAGAGATAACCCACTGAAATAAAATATTTCTATGGGATATAGATTTGTATTTTCGCTCTTCCTTATTTGAATAACAGATTTGAGCACAGGTCTTCCTCTTATCAAATGACTGCAAAAAGCATCAAGTTGTCTAGCACCCAAAAAAATCCCCCACAAAACACCCCACAAAAAACCAAAACCAGTTTCAGAAAATCAGAATTGTCCTGACAATGAAAAGAGAAAAAATTTTACATTTTCAAAAAAATCACACAATGGAAACTATTTTCCCTTACAGTTATGTTTAACACTCTACAGCAATTTATAAGGTATTTCAGTGTTCAGATGCCAGGGAATGTATCTTCTTAGCTGACCTAGCTGCTGGCAATTCTAGTACTAATTAAATAAGCTTCACTGATTTAGCAACATAATGGTAATCCTACAATATGTGGTAAAACCTTTATACCGAAGACTTTGCTGAAGGAATGAAAGTCTCAAAATCACTATGAAACTGACTTTCATAATCAATCGTAAATTTATGACTTTTATTCTTGTTCATTCATGTTTCATATTTAGAAAAAAAAAAAAGATGTTTTATAGTAGATTCAGAAGCTCTAAAAGGATTTTATAGGCTGGTAATCTGCTCTTTTTTTATCTGTGGGAGTGCGTACTGTAAAAAGTGCACAGAGAAGTCCCAAAATATACTGATAAAGATTATTGTAGTTGTCTTCAGATGCTGAGATGTTCATGTTTCTAGCACATTTGGCCATGGTTTGGGGAAACAGTATGCATGATCATTTCCATGAAGTCCACCAAAAAATGAAGTCTTTGTGGATATAATCCTTGTCCAAATTCATATGTCACAGAAGTACTTATATGCCTTCAGTGCCTTATATGTCTCACTACTTCAGTGTTCTCAGAACTTGAAGTAGCATTAGTATTATTGTAATGACAAATTACGATGTATTTCAGGGTATTTGCAATCATTTAACCTTTCCTAAAAATTCTTTGTTGCTCTCTTATGTGTTTATTGCTGTTAGGTAAATCATTAATTTAGCAAAGCAGTACAGAAAAGAGGGAGTTCATACTATTATATAAGAAAACAGATGGCAGTGGGGGTGGTATTTATTTTTCTTTTAATAAGGGGTGTAATGATGAAAATATTCAAGCAAGCAGTCAGGGTCACCAGTCTCACCTTTTGCATGGAGAATAAGGAGTGAAACCGGTTAGGAAAGTCATTGACATTGTATTTTAGGTACTATTTTTCCATAGTAGAGAAAATACTTTGGACACTACTTCAGAAGATCTGGCTCTTGTACAAGAAAAATCCAGAATGCTTCAAGTATTGAGGTGGCTAAGGGGAAATAGTCTCTATCATCACCAGAAGGTGGGGACTCAAGAGTTCAGAGCACAGGACTATCTTTCTGATCTCTGTTTGCACAGTGCCAGAAGAATGTGCCCCTTGATTGCATTTATCTGCCCTAAATTAGGTATCTTCACAAGTAGGACCACCTGTGTAAGATCACCACTCCAGGCTTCTTCTACAATCCACAAAAGAAAACAAACACCTCCGGAGGATACTTCATGATATCTGCTTTTGATGCTCATGTTAAGAAAAGATGAATTCTTCTCTGAACATGAAACACAGGCTGTCACTATGCTAAGGCACAGGCTGCTCCTCTGACGAGTGTGCACAGTGCCCGGAACAAGACAGCTCCAGTCCCTGACTATCCCTAGCATGGCAAGATGCTGCTGCAATGGAAATGTTACAGTCCTGAAAGTGCTAAGATCAGACTCCAGTGCTTTGGTAGGTTTTGTAGCAGCAAGTCCTCTGAGAATGGGGGATGATAATTTTTGATTGTGTTAATAAAGGCACTCTATTCTTTGAAGCCAAGATCTGTTGGTAGGGCAAAAAGGAATTTACCAAGACTCCATGATTAACATCTCTAATCTTGAAAACACAGATTATATCACATATTTATTTAACAGCCCTTTCATCACTTTAGTGATGATAGTGTGAAACAAAAAGGCTGGAGAAGACGTCACAGTGCAAAAATAATTATAATTAGGAATTGAAGGGTAGTAAATAAATCATCTTCTCTGTTGCTTTCTTCTTTCCTCTTTCATTTTGGGTATGTTTTCACACACTGGTTCCAGGATTCATTTGCATTCCAAGTGTTCTTATTAAAGCAGCACCATTTATTCTATGATATATACAAGATTTTCTATTTTTAAAATTCTATTTCAAGGCATGAGCTTGGCATACAAAGTCAAATCCCGGGAGTGAGTTCCTTCTTTTTCCTTTAAAAAATAATAGTAAAAAATTTTTCATTTGAACAGTTTTAGGTTACATGTTTGCAAAAACAGAAGATGGTACTTTCATCCACTTGCTCCTGTATTCTTCCCCATTCTGTAACAGAACATCTGCATAAATGAAAATGAAAAAAGAAAAAATATGAAAGCTTCCTCTTTTTTCCTCCTATTTTAGGTGTTTAAAGTACATATAAATATATCAATGAACATAAGAAAATTCAGTAACCAATATCCAACATAATAATTACTTTTACTGTCTAAACCCTATGCACATATGCAACACAGCACTAACCTGATATATCATAGGGTGCCAGTTAAACTGTGATAGTCTATTTGATGAAAGCCTACATGCTGGAAAGAAATTTTAACCATTAATGTTCAGAAAGATTGCTCTTTGTAGCAGTAGGTGTAAAACAACACAAATACACTTCCTACCAAATAGGAACTTCAGCTACAAAACCACATTCAGATTTACTTGTTAGAACATGACTCCATTGCAAGCTAGCTCCACCTGGAGCTAAAAGGCTATGCTTTTCAAGGATTTAAATGAATGTTAACTTTTACTTACAGTCTGGAGTAATTTTACTACAAATGTATTACACAAATTTCCTTGGAATATAGCAATTTAATCAGGAATATAACCTCCCACACAATCAGGAAAGAAGGAATATGCAAGCAGAAGTTGTCACTATTTGTCCTCTGAGCAGCAAGAGAAAATCCCAGAGTGCCCATACAGATTCAGCTGTCCCTGATAGCTGCTACCACTATTCCACCTTTAGAGACAGATAACTCCACGTGCAAGAGCTAACTTCATTAGCAGCTGCAGAACAGTAACATATTTGTGTCCATTGGGCTTCCATTACCACAATATCCAAGTACTTCATGAATAAGAAGAAACACTTTTTCCAAAAAACTGCAAAACTGGGAAATAGTATCTTGTTTTTTTAAAAAAATAAAAAGTGGTCAACTGGAGTTCACAGTTGATTAAACACCTGCATTTCTGACATAGTGACTATTTTCCACTCACATCAACTTCACCTTGGATTTTTGTTTCTTTACAGTTCTTCAGGTTAGACCCTATCAAATGAGTTATTCTCATCTGCTGTGAAGGTCTGTAGCAAAGTTTGAATAAGCCAGATTCACACAGGTCTATCTGAATGATTTCATAGAAGAGCATTTACCACTATGCAGAGAATAGAAAAAATTTGGTGTTATTTGCAGGAAGAACCATATGTGTTACCATGAAACACCACATATAATGGCATGTGTGTGAGTAAAAAAATCATATTTTAGTGTTAAAAATTATTCTTTAAATTTTTATTGGGCAGATTGCCAAAAAAATAAAAAATAAACTTGCTGACACCATATTTTGGGTTACTTGGGGGAAAAAAGGATGGAACTGATCTCCACTTTCAGCCAAGAGCCTAAATCTCTATTCAGTTGCAGAAATTATATACCAGGGCCAGAGTTCAACTACACGACTATTTTCTTCTATCAATGGAAATGTATCAACACCTGTGTGATATTGTTTTCATGCTTCAAAGATAGTGAAAAGGTGAAACCTTCTGTGTTAATTCATATTCAGTTGATAATCTGCATTTAATTTTATTACACTTAAATGAAACTTTAAAAATTATCCTTCAAAGCGTACGCCTGGATGAAAATTAAATGCAAATAACAGTCTATATTGGTTTATGGTGTGCACAGTTTTCCCGGGGTTTTAGTAATATTTTTATTCAAGCAAATATCCTAAGCCATAGAGGAGTCCAAATACTTTTAACATGGCTCAGTGTCAAACAGACTAAACAGACAGGAATTAGAAATTCTTTTAGCTGTGAACTTATGAGCAATTGTAAGATCTTATCCTGTACTTGATTGATCCCAAGTACTGAAAAGACTGAGCACTCACTTTTCCCCTTACTTTTTCCCTTAATGCCCAAATAACACAGGCAAGGACTCAGTTCAGAATCCTGACCTATAAGTTTGTAAAATTGCCACTTCCAGTTTCTTGTTCTGAAAAATTGGTAGCGTGGCCAATAGCAATGTCCTGCTGAGCAGTTGGAGGTGTTGTTAAATCAAAGGATATTGCTAATTTTAAACACGTGTCATAACCTTGCTGTAAAATAGTTAGAACAGCACTCACTTCAGATAGCAGAAAATGTAGGAAACTGTTTAAATAAATCCCTTTGGAAATGTGGTACCAGGCTGATGGCAGCAGAAAGAGCAGTGGGAAAATCTTTGTACCGAATACTGTGTTCAAAAGGCTGGATCCGTATTCCTCTTACATCCTTTATCACACACTGTGAAGTTATGTTCCTGAGGGATATCATAACCTGTTCTTTCAGGAGCTACTTAGAATTAAGTGAACAGTTTAAAGTTACCATTGAGCCTTCCCTTACAATGAGTAGACATGAAAACACCAACTCATCTCCCTACCTTCAATGCCCATCCTGGGATGGGTTGAATTGCACTCTGGTTATGCCTCTCCCTCTGCTGATTAGAAAGTGAGCCTTGGAGAGAACTTGAAGTGAGAGCCCTGACTTTTACTTAGCTAATTTTCGGTAAATTAAATCCCGTTCTTGTGTTAATTGTGCTCCTAGCTTCAGGGAAAGTGGAAAGGAAAGGGAAAAGGTAGTTCTGATATAAACAGGATCAAGTCTACATCTTATAAAATTAATAACCAAACACAGCAAGGGCAGCAAAAGTTTTTGGAGCTCTGCAGCTGAATATACTAACTCTGTATTTTGTCCTAGAAGTTTTAATCTTAACTTGTTAAAAGAGTGCAAGGCTGATTGCAGTGGCCGTGAAGCTGAGGCATGGGAGCATTTTCTTTTCAAGAAGTACATAAATTTTTCTTTTACTACAATCTCATTCACTTCAACTGCATGGAAACATCTGAGGCTATCTGTTTTTCACTGGCTTCAAAATGAAGATGAAAGTCAATGGGGCCATCACTCTCAAAAAAAAAAAAATCTACAAAACAGAAAGTGTAAGAATTTTAGCACCAACCTTAAGGAGACATCTTTGTTTCTTTCTTTTGCCTTCTAATGTATACATTTCCTATAGATTGCAATAATATCATTTTTTCCTACAAACTGAATTATACCTTCCAATTCCTTTGGATCGTTTCATAAAGTCGACAAGTCAACTGTACAGCTGAGCATGAATTTGCTCTCTGGGGTTCTCCTCACCTTTGTTGGAAGTCTTTTGGAGTCTTTTCTGCCTACTTTATTTGCCTGACTTAAACTGTAGCTTTTTCCAGAGCAGTGAGTGTTTTATGTCTTTGCAAAGCGTCTGTGGATTATGCCAACTGCACAGTTCTGTATCCTGGGTTCAAGAATATGTTGTTGAGTACATGTTTTTTTAATGAAGCATGAAACATTAGTTTTAGGAAATGTCTTTCAGGAAAATAAGGCAAAAATTGCCGTTGAATTTGTTTGGTTCCAGGATTGAAGTCTCCACAAAAAAATATTACCTGCAGTTTCTGTAAGAAGTGGAAATGTCTGTGGTTATAGGAGCAAAACATAAGACCCGAATATTTTCTTGCCCTCTTTCCAGCCTTCTAGGATTTTGGCAGTATGAGACTTCAAAGGGATAAGTGGCTTATATAATCAAAGATAAGAATACAAAAGGAAGGACTGTAAAATGCCCAATCATCTCTTTAAGAATGCATTATGATCAAGTGAAATCAAGGAACAAAATTAATAGGAATAAATATGGTCAGCAAGAAACCTTAGATAAATAATAATAATGCAGTTAGGAGAGAGAATTAGACATAATTGCTGTATTAGTGCATTGCTAATGAAGCTGGAATGAAACCAGCTGGAAGAGATCTATTTGTTACCTATTGGCTCCTGCAGGCTGGAGATAGTAATACGCAAAAACACTGAAGACAGAGGAAAATTTAATGAAAGTAGACTGACCTGCCAAATCAGCAGTAATATAATCTTTTTCAGGTAAGAAAATTTAGTTAATATGACATTACTCTAACATTAGTGAAAGTATTATAGTAGTCATACTATAAGAGCCCACTTTTGCACATTTAAGTGACAGTACCTTTTTTTTTTTTTTGATTGGTTTGTTGGTTGGTTTGGTTTGGCTTGCTTATTTGTTTTAATTAAGAATGTTTTCCTGGATAAGGAGCATGAAAAAAAATAATAGCAATCAGTACTCTGGTAATGAGAATTATTCTTTTCTTCTACTACAATTGAAAAAAATCATCCAGTTCACAGATGCATCTATAAACCTTTATTAACAGCTAAGAAATGGACTAAGTAATTTGACCAAACATACTGTGGGTAGGGTATTTTCTTGTTTCTTGTCATTCAAACTAGCTTTCTCCCCTCTCTCCCTCTTTGTTTCCTTGTCCCCTTCTTTCTAAAAAACTCTTTTTCCCATCTCTGCTAAGCCTGCGGTTACAGGGGAAAAAAAATCCTATTCCCTAACTGATTTTCATTTAGTGCACCAGGAGCCTTAAGCCACTTTGTGTGCAGATTCCCAGTTTCAATTAGAATGGGTTTGCAGACATCAGATGATGTGAAAAATTATCTCATTTGAATCACATGAAACCAAACCACTATGACACTGCTGATGAGGAAAACAGTGGTCTCATCTTTCCTGTGGTGTGCCATCTCTATTAGACTTTGTAAACTGCGGCAGTTTGAAATCTTTAACCAGCCATTACTAATAAGCATATGTTAATTGTAGCAGAGATCATAAGCAGGTCAATTAGGAGGCAAAGACTGGAACAGAATGAAACATTCAGCTGGAGGGAGAATTCAGGGCAGGTGTCGGCCAGCATGCGCTGCCCTGGCAGGAGCTCTAAGCATCTTGGGTAGAGCTCATTTAATGTTTTGATTTGCTGAATTTGCATTTCAGATTTCCATTCCTAATAGACAATATAGTCAGTCTTTGTTAATGAGGACTCTGATTACATGTGCCATTATAATTGGGAATTAGCAGGCCAGCCTTGTTTTGGAGATTAAACCCAAAGTAAATTGGATTAAAGAAAATGCTGCTGAAATCCCTTTCTTTTTTGTTTTCTCAAGCCAAAGGTGAGGAAGACTCCATTTGTTTTGTACATATGGCTCTTACCTTGATTAGCAGGTCTTGTGGTTTGTTTATGCTTTTTGAACATAGCATTTAGCAGTGGTTCCAATATTAAAAGTAAGTATGAAATTACTATGTTTACTTAAAAGATCCAGACAAACTGCCTAGCTTTATTGCTGTGTGCCAATGAATGGAACACCAGGAGAGAATTAAAAGGGTTCTGAAACTTTATTTCTTCTTATAAAGTGAATGTCTCTAAATGTTCAGCTGCCAAGGGTATATCCTTGTGCTTACCACTGACTTTAACTCTTTGTGCATGAGTTTATCCCATCTTCATTTACACCAGTTTGACTCCACTGACTTCAGATGAGTTACTCCACTCTTAAAATGACTAGATTAATATATTATATAGTTCCATAGGTAGATATTTTGAGATTTTTTCAGTCAATTCAGAATCAGGAAAGCAGGGTGAATTATTTCTTTCTATTTGATCTCAGTTATTAGCAGAGAACAAGACAAGTTCTGTCATTGACTAGGTATTAAGTATGATACCTTTTTAGTAGCTGCAGACATATCCAGTCGTAGCTCATCTTTCATGAATATTATTCTTTGGTTATTCATTTAAGTAAAATATAGTTCAAATGCCTCCAAAATTCCAAAATAATTTAGTTGCATAAGCTAGTTATACTCCATTTTTCATTAATAAATTTGCAGAGCAAACTTTTATTTGCAACTGAATACTGACAATAGGTTTGCCCTGAAATTCCAGGAAAAACAGTCCAGCAATTAGAGGACAGCTTATTCCCTGTCATTACATTTTGCATCTGACTAGAAGAAGTAGATCTTCATGTATAGGTCATCAAAGTCAGAAAGAAGAAAAAACTACCACCACAGCAAATCTAATGAGTCAGCAATGTTCTTGCTCTTTCAGGAAACTAAGGAGTGTCAGCCCAATGTTTTTGGGGTTTCATACTTGGTGAATTCATAAATCTCTTAAAATGTCTTTCTGTCCCTTACTTCCTTTGGACAAGCTCCTAATCAGAGTTAGGTGTTGCCCTGGTAACTCAACAAATCTTCAGACATGCATGCATTAAGTATTGAAGTTAAGTTGTATTAGTCCCTGAGGAATCTTTGAGCATCCTCCTTACCTTTCTTCTGCTTCTTAGAAATCAGACTGTAAGACAAGCATGCAAAAACAAAATATAAAGAACTAGCTGCTTCTTCTTTTATTTTTTTTTTTAATTTACTTTTGGGTTTACAGAAGATTGGGGCACATGAGTTATTCAAGAAAACCAGATTTGCTGGAGTCTGAGTATAGAAGGCATTTCCAGGCTGTGGCATGTGAATTGTCCAGAATACATCTTTTGGCAGCCTGAGCTCCAGAGCAGAATAAAATATTGAAGTTTAAATGTCTTCTGTCTTTTCTATCTGTGAGTAGTTTAGATCAGGAAATATTATTTATCCCAGGAAACGATGTGGTGAATCATAGTGAATGCAAATAATCACCTTCTGTGTGTGTCACACACTCTGAACATCCTCGTTCAACATTTACTGCACCTTTTACATCAAATAAGTATCCTTCTCACAACCCTGTCTGATTTTTGAGTATTATCGATTTTACAGAAATACATTTTTCCATCACTTCTCTTTATCCGAAGGAGAGAAAGGGAAAGTGAAACTGCACAAGGAAATTTGCCCAAGGAAATACCAGTGATAACAGTGACCCTGTGCTGGTTACACTCAGTGCAGGTACCACAGTATTACTACCCCTGCATTGCTAGTGTTAGTCTGCCACAGCATGTTTCAAATACGAAGTCCTATTCTTTCAGTGCTACCATAAAAATAGACTTAGCCATGAAACTGATGACAGGTAAAAGACTGGACAAATTAATGTCATTTATCTTTGGCCATATATATCATATGCACAAAAATGTGTTTGAATATGACTGTGTGTGCACCTTTTCATGTGTAGAGACAAAACAAGCAATGGAAGAGCAGAGATTTTTAAAGAAAGATTTAAAAACTTAGCCTTAGATACATGTAATATTCATAACACTATGCTTGGCATTTACAAGACTTGACTCCTTAGACTTAGAAATGTTGACATTGTGGCAAAAGGAGCATATAAAATAGTCCACCTTGAAAAAAAGTGATTATATAGGACAACCCTCTGGAAAACACAGGAATTGTGACAGGACAAAAAGAGCCTCACATGTAGTAGAAAGCCAGGACTGCAACAAAACCTACTGAAAAGCTAAGTACATATTAATTATTATTGCAAAGCAACTTTAAAAAGGCTTGTGTAATTAACCTCAAACTTTTCCTCACCTGATTTTTTTCCTCTGGGCAGAGGCTTTGTCAGGAAGTTCAGCAAATGGTAGATGATTCAGCAACATTTTTACAGTGGAAGAGCCTTTGAACGTTAACTGTAAAAGACCTGATCTTGGAAGATTGTTATTGTTTATGATCCTCTATTGTCCAATGTTTATAAGGGCCTTTTTAGCTAAACATAGGGATACAGAGATTCTATCCCAAATAATTTGCAAGTTAAGGTAGCACTGTTGCTGAAAGCATGACTCTCATCATTCTGCTGAGAAAAGCACCTGCATGATTATCCTTATAGGTCCTTATAGGTATGTAATCACTTGCTAGCCTTTATAAAGGATACAACTTTCAATGGAGATCTCAATATTTAATTAGAGGTAGAGGATGAACATAAGGGGTTTTGCTACTGAAGTTACTGAGACATTCTCTGCTATTAGCTGAGCCATTTTTCTTTCAGATCTTCTCCTTTCTGTTCATTGTTTTCTTACCTTTTGGGCGAGATGTGCTTGAATGTGACAAGAACATGAGTGTGATATGACCTGGTAGTGAGCTCCAAGGTCTAGAACCAAAGAGAAAAAAGACGTAAGTAAAAACAAGCTAAGGGAGACCAGACAAATGAACAAGAGAGACTAGGAGAAAATGGCAAGAAGGTTGAGATGAAGGATATCCCTGAATGGCTGATATTGGTGTGTGCAGGGAGCACTTTTCCTTTGTGATGTTACTGCCTGCACTGGTTTTGGATGGGATAGAGTTAATCCTGATATACAATGTGAAGGCAGGGGAGCAGGGAAAGAAATTGGGAAAGGCTGTTAGACCTCACAGTTCCCCTGGGTTCTATATTGACACCAGAGACATCCAGGGGTGACTGTGAGCCAGTTCCTTTTTAAAAGTCGGAAGTGTCAATACTGTTAAGACAATGCCCCACAGTGATCTGGCTCCTGCTTGAAGAGTGAGAGAGCTGCACTCAGAATTTCTTCCTCTCAGGGCGTTGCATTGACCCATGAAATCTGATTAGGAGGACTTACCTCCAGGTGGCCTTGATGGTAGAAACTGAATGTAGTTTCTGGTAATACTCAAGACACTTGAAAGTCCAAAAAATGGGAACATATGCCTGTCTGCCTACCTCATAATACTAAACTAATAAGAAGGATCTTAGAATTCATATTTAGAAGAATAAAGCATTTCCTTTCTGGACAGTCTGTTTTGCAGTGTATATTGTTGTACAGTTTAAAGAAGATACACTTATTTTTAATGTGTTTAATAACTGCAATTTATTTCACCAAGTGCAAGCTTGGTCACGGTTACCAAGCTCTTCCTGAGCAAAGTCCCGGAAGGAATTTGATATTCTGGAATTAGTGGGACTGGTTCAGTCCTGACATGGGCAGTTAAGTACACCGCTGGTATTAGTGGTGCTGCTCACACCCTCTCAGGGTTGAAGACAGGCCAACAAAAGCATGAATATTACCAGGTAAGATCTCATTTTTTTTCAGAGTACCCGAGGGTGTAGATAATTTGGAAAGAAGAGGAACAAAAGAATTAAAGAGGAGGTTATCAGTACAGAAAATTGAACCTCAGTCAGATTCAATCAACCAAGCAATAGGTTTCCTCACCTCCTTTGATATAGATTGGCTAGCCCAATGCATGGGCCTCTTGAGGTTTCACCATTTAAATTGGTAACTTAGTCTAGCAGGTAATGCACATGCAATGACTAAGGTTTTCAAAAGGGAATTTGGATTTTCAGTGCCATCACTCCAGACAAGCTCTGTCTGACTTCCACCTTGTTCCTTGACGTTGTTAGTCCCACTAAGGTGCCACTTTGCTGAAAAGTTGACTCAATTGGTTTGACAGGTTCTTCACTTCTATGGTGGTAGAATGGCACAGTTGTATATGGTTCTGGGAGACAGGAGCAATAGGAGATATTTGTTGATAAGTGGATAATTGTTTGTATACTCTTTCACACAGGGAAAGCATATGTTTCTGATCTCAGGATATTGTCTTGTATTTGTACAGAGTCTCAACCTCTCTGTTTTCCCCAGACCAATCTGTCTAAATATAACTATCACTGTAAAGACACTTAATTAGGTGTTCTTAGGGGTTTTTGTAAGCTAAGCCAAGTCTCCTTAAATTACAATGTTAGACCAACATACTTGTTGCCATGCTTCATACATATATATACACTTGACGGTTTTGCCCTATATCTTTCTTTACCAAGACCCATCATAGTTCATCAGTTTACACTTGTGGTTATTATTCTGTTCTGTAACATTGGATTTCTTTCCTTTCACCACCTTAAATTATACATATCTCTGTCCGTGGTAGTTATTCGTACAGAACAAATTATTTATCCAAATACACATCACATATATGACTATATATTTACATTGATATTCATACACCTCAAAGAAAAATCTTGGTATTTATGTTTACACTCAGAATATTGAAATACACATTTTAATGTCTCAATATTCTCTTTTATCATAGTGTCATTCTCCTCAACAATAAAATAAAAGATTTCACAGCAAACACCTGCAGGCAGGGACTGACAAGCAGCAGCACCAAAGGGCTTTCCAGAGCCACCTCCTGTTACTATGAACCATTCATGGGATCAGAGGCTGAGTGCTAGTGACACTTACCTTAGGTCTCCATTGTTATCCACTCCACTTGGTGCAGGAGAGCCCAGAAGTTCCAGGTTGAAGCTCAAGGGACATGTAACAACTGAGGTTCTGGGTCAGGACCTAAATCTTCCCAGAGTCAGCAGATTTTGTATGTTATCTATCCAGATGACTCACCTTGCTAGTTCCTTTGCAAAGGTAATTCACGCATGATACTGATGATTCCTTGTTTGGGACCTGCTGGAAAAGAAAAGAAAATAAGGAAAAGCTTGAAAAAGAGCAGCATAATAAGAACTGTACCTTTTGAACCTCACTTTCTGTTAAGTCTCTCATGGAAAGCTCATATACATTTCTGCACTAGGCACACAACACACTGCACTGTATTCAAAGCTGTTGTCAGGTTCTCTGTTTAAGTGTTTTAATCAAAGAACATTGAGTTGGCACTGGAATCAAAGGGATGAATGCTTTTTTTTCACATGAAAATAAAAGAATATCTTTAACCGAGGGGAAAAGTTGCAGAATATATGTGTGATTGCTTGTGTTTGTATATGTGTGTGTATGTGTGTGTGTAGGGGGTAGCAGAGGGTATGACATAGCATATGAAGTCAATAGTGTAGTTGTTATTATTTATACATGAGTAAAGATTACAAATGCAGGCAATAGCTCAGATCTCTCACCCCCTGGATCTGTGAAACCTGTCACTCAGTCTCCTGCGGTGTGTCTTCCTGTCTCCGAGCCATTGGACCACCTGCTGCCATGACTCTCATCTATTGCATAGCCCGAAGGCCTCGATGATAACAGCATTGATTCCAATGTACATCTAATTACTTCTCATAATCTATTCATTTCACAATAGTGTAGTGAAACATCTGTCACATCATAAACTCTTTAGTATCCTTATCAAACCACCAAAACATACTCTGCTGCCAATTGGCAGCTACCTTGCTTTCTCTTCTTATTAATATGATGCAAACATATCTATGTTTTTTTGGTTGCTTTAGATGAATTTCCCTGATGACCAGTGAAAAAGAATTGGGCAAACTGCAATTGTAACATCTACTCACAACTTAGTGAGGTACCATTATTGATGTCGTACAAATATCAGCAAAAACGGCTTTGTTTCTTCCAGAGAGAAAGGCTCTAAATAGGGTCTTTAACATTTATAGCACAGTAATAGATGGCTCCCTTCCTTGGCTCAGTGTGACTGATTCATTTACTAAAATAAGCATCTCAGGGATTATTACATTTGAGCAGTATATTGCATGGAAAGGCCTTTTACCTTTATAGTTTTTACTTTACCTGTGGGTAAATAATGCCCACTCTTCCTCTTTCTTCATGTAAGAAATCAAGAGCAAGGAGACCCATTAGCACATATTTTTATTATCAAACTATAGAGACTCTATCTATCCCAACAGGATCATGAATATACAGTCGCATCTAATAAAGAGGGCTGATTAGTCCACTGGAAGGAACCTCTGATATTCAGGCACTATCACAGAAAATAACCTCTGAATAGTGAGGTGTTGGTTTACCATTACATACTGAATTATGATGAACAACAAATCCCAGGTGAAAGGAGTGATGCATTAGATGCTTATTCCCTTTTATGGTCAGTGTTAGCACAAACTGGTGTATGTTCTTGTTTTAAATCTGCAGTGGAAATTAATTTAGTTTTGATTTGATAGCTGTAGAAAGTGGAGTCCTTTGTGCATCTGCAGAAGGGATACAGCACAAGAAGCTGTTCAGGAACTTCCTCACGACATGTTTCAGACCAGCTTTTGAAGGACCTACTTTTCCATGGCCTTTCAGTAGCTGGTGAGGAAGCTAATTTGGATTCTCTGACAAGGCTATAGTATGTTGCCAGTCACTATAGCTTCTTTTATTATCTGAACATCTGGCAGTAAGGAACTGGACTGCCATCGCCAATTCAGGCCACATTTTGTTAGTTCCTGACCTTGCTGGGATTCACAAGGGTGACCTAAAAGTAAAGGAGTCCATATCTCATTAGGAACCCCCAGGACAGCCAGTTCTCTTTTATCCATTTGTCAATATATAATGCAATCCAATATATAATGTAGCCTGAATATTTATCTGCCTCTATTTTCACCACTTGCACATTTTCTGGTTTGGAGTAGATATAACCTGTACACACTTATTTAAAGTTCATGTTTTCACATCCGAAGTCACTATTCTTGCACAATAGGAAGCATACAGAGATTTTAGTGCTCGACATACCTTGCAATAGGCATATGTCTGATGCATAAATCACTTAAAAGTGAATGTTTGACCTATTCGATCCTTGATGCTGCCTTACGGGAGAAATTTTGCGTTAGAGACCATCCCTCTTCGTTAGCGGTAAAGAAAGAAACATCTAAAGAAAAAGCTTTCAGAAAAGTTCAGCCTCCATAGAAGAGGTCAATGCCAGATTGGGACTGATCTCCTGATACTCCATTCCAAGTACCAAAACTACTTTTATCATGGCTATTGAAGAATTCAATTTGCACCTTTTTCTACCTCACTCACATGAAGTTACAGTCCATAGTTTGTAGAGAAATGGAGAAGCCTTACCTGGCCAGAGAAGAGGGTGGTGTATTTACTCAGCAGTGTAGAGTACAGCCACTGAGACTAACGACCTCTTTGGATTAGCTTGCCCCAGGTCTCTGCTACATGGGTGACATTTGCTGATCATGCTTCTCTTGCTGTGGTTTCACCATGGGCCAAAATTGCTGCATGGACTGAGCAGAGAACATGAGCCTGGAAAAAGACTGTTGGCACTTTCACAGTTATGCTATATCTGTGTAAGGAAACTTCCTTAGCTTCTCTGGTACCTAGGCATTTATATGCCAGGTGGGCAATAATATAATATAAAAGAAGTTAAACTGAAAAGAAAACAAAGATACATAATGTTTTCCCATAAACTTAGAATATTCATGAACCCTTGGCAAGACAATACTTGTTAGACCAAGAGAATAAAGAATTAAGAATAAAGTAAGATTGAACTACAGTTTTGAGATTTAAAAGAATAATTTGCAGAAGATAGAGGTAATTTACTTTTAATTTTTGAGATTTTCTTCATAAACTTTATAGCTAAGGTTGATGTTTTTTTCTTTTGAAATGTAAATTGAATTCTCATGCTGCCACATGAAGATAGGACATTAGGATTTTTTAAGTTTCAAGAAAATAGCAGTCAAATCACTTGTAAAATACACAATGTCAGATTTATTGCAAATATTTTCCCATTACATCATCTAAGTTAGGGATTGCAGTTACCAGTCAATGACTAGTGCCAGAGTAGACATATGATCATTAAAAAGAGCTGGAAATTTGAAGCAGGGAGTCTGCAAATAAATTATTTCTCAAAATTTTTTTAAAAATGAAATGTACAGGGAGCTAAGATTAGCATCTATGAGAGTATGGAAAGAAGCTATAATCAGTGCTACATTTGAGAACTGTCCCAAAACAAAGTGGATGAAAGATACCTTGGGTTGATACCTGTATTGAAAGTGGAATTTGGGGAAAAACAAAACAAAACAAAACAAAATACCGCCCATAACATGACAAAAGGAATATTTAATTTCCCAGTTTTAGATGGGAAAAAACCAATTCAAGATTAATCTAGATTAAACTTCAAAATTTTCTTCAGCATAAACAAACAGAGGTATTTTAGGATGTACAATGGCACTGGAGAGGATATAAATATTTGCTTGTTTTTTTGAAATTGAAAGTCAATTTTTAAGTAAAATGAAAAATTTCAAACCAAAAAGATCAAATATTTGTTTTCAAAGTATCAAAATAGCATTTTTAAACATTATCAAAATGTAATCCTTTTTTCTCTTCTGAAACCATAAACTTGACCCAGATTTTTTAATACTTCAAACTCTCCCCAAAGGGAATTTTTCAACGAATTCACTGTCCATCAAAAGTAAGTAGATAAATAAACAAATAGAAATGGTTCAGTGTTATTTCAATGTAAAACTTTGAATTAGGGAGACTTAGAGACCACATAACAGAAAAGCAAGTTGTTAAATATGTGTGCCGGTTTGGACAAATTTGGAAATATATCCTCTGATAGAAGTCAGGTTACAACCACCTCCCCCCACCAGGTTAGGGGAAAAAAGAAATTTTCCTCGAAGGAAAGTGAAAGAGATAAAAACTATTTATTTAGCAACCACAAAGGAAAAGGATAATGATGCTAAATAATAAAACCTCTCGCATTGCTGAGAGAAACCTGGGAAAATTTCAGAGTCCTTCTGTAGATCTCTCTCCCCCTCCTTGGAGCTGGGTCGTCGTGGGCCCTCCTCCAGGGCCAAGGCCTCGGTGGAAAGTTCTCCTGATGTATTCTGATGTTGAAACCGTCCAGCAGAGAAAAAGGGAAAAAAACCTGAAGTCCCCGGAAAACAAAAGTTCAACTCTCCGTCTCTCTCCAGAGAAAAAAGGCTGAAAGCTGGCTGGAAAGCAAGCAGTGCTTCCTCCGCTCTCTACCGCAGAAAGCAAAACGCAGAGAAGTCTGTGTATCTGTGTCCTTGAAAACAAACTGTAAACTGCTTTGAAAGTTTTGCTGGGTTTTTTTCCTCTCTCCCCTCTCAGGCTCAGTTTAAAGGCACAGAAAGGCACAAAATTAGTTTCGTGGCATAGAGCAGAGATAGGGGATACACATCATAAAGTCACCCCAAGACATTATGTCTTACAGCAGAGTAGCACCATGAGTTAACCTTGGATAAGGTTCAAATTCCCACCAAGCTGCTCACTCACTACCTCTCCCAAACAGGGCAAACGGAGAAAACAGGATGAAAAAGCTTGTGGGTTGAGATAAATACAGTCAGAAGAGTTACCAATTATAATCATGAGCAAAACACATTTGGCTTTGGGAAAATTAATTTCTAGACATTTAAAATAGATCTGGGTAGTGAGGAACAAAGCCAAAAAGTAATACACCACCTCTCTTCCACTCCCTTTTTTCTCACACTCAGTTTTACTCCCTTGTTCCCAGCTCCTCCACCCCCCCACTGAGTGGGAATGAGGGATGAAACCAGTCCATAACAGCTCCTCTCTTCTACTCCTTCCTCCATATGCTTTTCCCTTTCTCCTGCATGGGTCCTCTCTGTGGGTTACATTCCTTCAAGGTCTGCTCCAGCATGGGCTCCACAAGGGCTGCATTCCTTTGGGATAAACTTGATTCTCTATGTGAGCTCTTCCACAGGTCCCAGTTCCTTGAAGAAATATTCACCTGCTCCAGCATAGGGTTCTCCACTGCTCTAGGAGGGAAGTAGCTGTTCTGGTGTTTTTGACACAGGCTGCAGGGAAATATTTGCTGTGAAAGCTGGAGCACTTCATCCTCCTCCTACTCCTCTGAGTGAGAAAAAAATCCAAGTGTTTGCACTGCTATTTCCCCCTTATTTCCCTCTTTCTCTGCCTGTGTGGAGTGTTTTCCACCTTTTAAAAAGATTTTCCCTGAGATGCCCCACTGTGGCTGAGGGGTTCAGCTGTGCCCTGTGGTGGGTTGCCCTTGCCATCTACACCCAGTACAAATCAGATGCGGCTTCTGAGTCCCAAATATTTTGTATTTTATGTTTTTTTCTTTTAGCTTGGAGCTCCAATGACTAGGATAATTTTTACATGGCCACAGACTTAATGCAGTAAGGACACATACTACAACTAAAAACCCTACTATTTCGTGCGGGTTGCATCATTTCTAAATCAGTGATGATGGATAGAAAAAGGGATAACTTCTGTAGTTTGTTTCAAATATTTCCATCAGAGACTAAGTAAATAGAGACATTATATACTGATTTAAAGCAGAAGAGCTCTGTTGAAGCCACCTGAGCTATGCTGATCTACCACAGCCAAGGAATTCAGGTGAACTCAGTGAACAAAAAATACCCGACTCTTCTCGTGCACCCTCATGGGTATGATACCATGACACCATCAACAGTGCAGTTCATACATGTACAGCTCTAGCAGCTACAGAGAGAGGGGGAAAGGAGGCATGCAGGCAGTGAAAACAAGCATTTAACAGTTTTCTGTTGTTTTGGATGTGGCTACTCAGAACCAACTCTAGAAAGCTGGTGTTCCTCATGTTCCTATGTCTCATTTTTCAGAGACTGCTACTTAGAGCTCAGCATCTTCATAATGAGCACAATACCTCAGATGTAGAATTAATTCCTGAACCATTGCAATAGTGGGACCAAGGCATAGTATAAAGCACTTTTTTTGCTACTGCCAAGATGAGAGTGTGCAAGTTTTTCACATGTTGGTTGAGTAGCACTTCAAGGATCTACAAGGTAGGGACAGCTAAACCCCACTGAGTCCCTGGCACACAATTGAACTGGGATACTGAAGGTATCAATATCATAGTATGGAGGACACTGTCCACTGGAGAAGGACCAGGAGGAAACAGAAGGTGCTAAGTTTGACTAATCAAAAGACTATCTTTCTAGAGACATCTTTATTTATAGAGTTTATCTACAAAGCGAGGTGTTTAAAAAACTAAAAAATGCATGGGGTCTTTTTCGGTCTGTGTGAGACAACCTGAGACTTGCGTTTAGAAGATTATGTGCAACCTGAAAAAACTTGCAACTAACTTCTAAAATTTGTAACTAACAATGTCATCAGGCAGGATAATTAATTACTGTAGCATATTCCTGCTTTTCAAAAAGTGCAATCAAACTTTATATTAATTCCAGATAACTCTGAGTGCCCGGCTGGGTCGACCAAGATACACAGAAAATCCTTGAATAGCAACAAACCTTCCCAGAGATCAAATCACCTTGTATCAAACCACCCTCTGAAGTCGAATGTAGATTTTCCACCTTGACCTCTTTTCTAATAATTACAGTAGGTACCTAAGGCTGCTTAGATCAAACTTATCAGTAAGGCACATAAATTTACATAGGAAGAATCTGTCCACATGTGGATTTCATTCAAGCAGTCTGCTATGGTTCCTCACATTCTTTTCTGTTGGGTTCTTTTGTCTGTTTGTTTCCTTTTATTTGACATACTTTGGACTTGGTCCTCCTTTTAGTTGAAGTGGTTATTAGCCTGAAACACACAAACTAAAATGCAGTAGCTCATGAGTAGATTGCAGTCATGGTAGGACTTTAGTGTACATTTCCCTGGTGTTTAGGGCAATGGCATGAAATGTGGAGAAGACCTTCACAGTCACAGAAACATTGATAATGCTAATGTTTTCTTATGCAGTTGAATGCAAGAAGGGAAGAATCAGTCATCTGCTGGTATGGCATCAAAAATATTGTCCATGCAGTTTATTCTAAAATGTTAGAAAAAATATTTTTTCAAAATTTGTGACTTCCTCATCTTCTGACACAGTAAAAATGGTAACAATGGATAAAATAGTCTAATTTCACTGTCTACATGTATAGTCTTATATTGCTTCTTAGACAAGTTTTTATAGTCCCATCTAAAACAGCAGATGGCATGTTAATGTTGCCTTTAGGTATTTAGCTTCAGGTGTGTTTGACCTATATAGTCACAATTAGGTGCTCTGAAGCATCTCCTGGAAGAACCTTCATTCTATAATCCAAGCAGGAAAGCCAGGCTTCTATCTTAGAACACTAAACAAGATCTGATGTGATGTCCTTAAGTCCTTCTTTTCGTAATACCGCATAGGTTCCATTTCTCTGGCAGAAGAAGCCTGTCTTTTGCAAATCTTTAGGTTTTTTCATCCCATATAAATCTGCAGAAGTAACAGTCCTGCATAACCCTATCATGTTCCAGCCAACATTTACTCTCATTGAGTATTAGAATTGTGAATGGATTGTTAATAAATTGCACATGCTGCATGGTATTGAAACAGTCTTAACACGTATAGGGTCTTATTCAACTGCAGTTGAAGACTACAATCTGAATACTCAAGCATATTTTATCCACGCAAGAAAATAGTCTCCAAAATTCAGCTAAGGCTCACCCACCCCTTGATATTCCTCCTGAATAGTCACCGCTGCTCTCTCACAAGGTCACAAGGGCCCGTGCTCATTTCCTGCATAGGCTACACATATACAGGTTTTGCAAGTGTGTTTGAACTCGCATCGTCTATGTTCAGGCTTATACTTCAGGCTCAAGCCATTGGAACCAGCAGTCACATTGCCACTTTAGCATATTTCTGTGGTCAAGCTAATAGTATGGGTCCTTTACAAAGTGATGGGAGTGTTGCCTTATTGGGGACTAAGCTTTGAAGAAAATCTAGGACAAAACCAGTTTCATTCATTTCTTCCATTTCTATCTGCTTAGTTTCAATGGCAGCTGATATACTAAAATTAGATAAATAGATTAAAATTTTTTAAGGAAACATATTCAGCACTTTACTTTGGCTTGTGCTGAAGTTTCATTTCACTAGATATTTTGGAGAACACACACTGAAGTCAGATTTTCCCTGGGAATATCTTATTTTACATGATTTCCAGTACAGGTGTTAAACTGTAGTGGCAATGAAAAGAGAGAAAACAAACCTTTCATAGCACAAAGTCACACAACCTGATACTCTTAAATATCTCAGCTGGATGTTTCTGATAGCCCTCTTTAATGCCTTCACTCTTTGTTCTACTTTGACAAACAACAAATCTCCTTGACGGTTCTTCATTTTTCTGCTGTGTGAGAATCTAAGGGAAGTTGTGCTGTGGAGCAAGAGTGGGTTCAGGGATACAGTCCTCCCTGTTGCAGCTCAGTGCAGAAGAGATCACAGAGCCACAAAACTACAGAATCATTGAGGTGAGAAGGAACCTTTGGAGACCACCTGGTCCAACTCACCCCATCTCAAGGAAGGAAGGTTGCCCAGGAACCTGTTTCTGTTTTTGACATCTTGAGAAATGGTGACTCCATAACCTCAGTGGACAATCTGATTGTCCCTTAAGGTTAAATGGAAACTTCTGTGTTTCATTTTGAGGCTATTGCCTCTTATCTTGTCGGTAGGCACCACTGAAAAGAGTCTGGCTCCGTCTTCTTTGCTTCCTCTCACCAGATCCTCCTGAAGCCATTTTCTTCCGCAAGCTGAACAGCCCAGAACTCTCTCAGCCTCTCCTAGTATGGAAATTACTGTCCCTTAGTCACTGCACGGCCCACTGCTGGACTCACTCCAGTATGTCCATGCCTCCATTGTGCTGGGATGCCCAGAGCGAGACCCAGCACCCCAGATGTACATCACCACTGATGAGCAGAGAAGGAGCACCTCTTGGCAACACTCTTCCTGAAGCAGCCTGGGAGGCTGTTGCCCATCTTTCCTACAAGTGGATTTTGCTGGTTCATGGTCAACTTTGTGTCCACCAGAACACCAGCCTTTGCAGTCTTTCTCTGCAAAACTGCTGCCCAGCTGGCCGGTCCCCAGATTATACTGTTGCATAGTCATGCTATTCTTCCTGAAAACAGCCAGTGTCCAATACCTGCTCACTCTCTGCTTGCTGAGATGCACTTTTTCAACTGCTCCCTAAACTTTCAGACTTGTCTGTATTCATGGTCAACAAACAATGGCTCTGATGACTGGCAGGGTGTCCACGAGGACATATTTTTGCAGTACACTAATTTAGGTTGCAAAAATTTCATTTTTTTGTGTACACCCGCAACTCTGAGTCTCACTTTATACAAACAAAGTCCTTGTATTAGCGCATGCTTTAGAAACTATGACATCTTTGAACAGATTTTTAGACAGAAATGGTATGACCTGCTGTTTTAAAAGGTGTTTTAGAGCTCTGAGTCAAAAAGGAAAATATCCCCTATTGTTTGAAAGCATCTTTCTCCTTTTCTGCAATAGGCTGATTTCACTGTACAATGCAAACTAGACTTGCAAAGGGTTAAGCAACTACACAGCCTAACAAATCTATTAGGGTTGGGTTTTGTTCTCTGAAAGGTAACAAAGATATAAATTCAACATGTGTACATGTATGCATGCTTCTGGCACAGCATTCATGTTTTGATAAGCATATTTTGTATTAATTCAAGGTCATACATGCTTCACAGTGTTGGAAACGTACAGCACTTTGCAGGTTTCTCTCCCCCACACTCCCTTCTCTCGTTGTAACACACACACTCTGTAATACCACAGAGGGGAATTACTGGCTTGGTGCTAGCAATTCCTTTCAGAGAATTGCACTGTCTTGCGTGCCACAGTGGAAAATACATCAAGATAATTCCCTCATCACTGCCTACCCACCCACCCGCTCCCTGTAGTCTGAGATGAACTGTCTAGTCACATATTCTAATGCTGCTTCTGGTAAAATGTTTGATTATTTTTTCCCCCTCTCACAGAGAAAAGCTCTTCTGGAGCCTATATTTATTCTATTTCTTTTTTTGGTACATAGACATCAACCTGTGAAAGGTTCTTTGTATATTGTCATTACTGATACCATAAGAATTTCCAGAAGCAAAGAGTGTTTAAAGTGGATTTGTGTGTGAGGGATTTTGTAGAGGTCTTTTTTTCAGAAGTTTGTTGCTGCTTTCTACTTAGCTCAGCATCATAATGATTTAAGAGAAATGTACCCATGTATATGTGTGTTCAGTGGGATGGGCACTAGGAAAAAATTAACCAACGAATGAAAATCTTTTGTTCTTAATGACAGAATGTAATGAAACCTAATCTCCTCCTGCATATTATCATCAGGCAAATTAGTTACACATATAATAAGGTTTTGCTGTATAAATTATAAATGAAATAAACAATTCTGTCACCATGGTGTGCAATGAATACACCACATGTTATATGTAAATATATTAGTCATTTGCCTTTTGTTTATGTGTCACAGGAATCCATTTCCTTCATTGTGTAGTTTCCATTCCCTACGGGTTCCTACTAAAGTCATCTCAACCCTTCCTGTACAAGCTTTTTAAAGCAGAATTACTTTCCTTTATTTTTTTCCCATTTTTCAGCCCAGTTTTAATAATGGCTGCTTTCGTGCCAGTTTCATTTAGTGCTTCAAACTGTAATTTTATCTGAGGGGGAGGAAGAAATAAGAAAAGCAGAAAGGGTCTACATGATATATCAGTACAATACCAAAAATATATTGAAACCATTTTTTTTATTTTATTTTTTTTCCTCAAAAATTAAAATATGTCCCATAAAGCAACTATGCATATTTTTTTCTCTTACCAGACCTTTCATTCTTTAATGAGATAATCTGTTTTTTAAGGAATGCATCGTTCAGTCTTTCTTTTCAAGGGGTGACATTTTTATTTTCCAGGCATTAAACTATGTGCAAGAGTAATGTAAATTTGGGTGTTTTCACTGGGCATTGCACACCAGCCTGAGAGCCCTTTGAAGCCAACAGACACAGCTACTCTCTGTGACCGATGGCTTTAACATACACATTCCAATCAATAATACAGAGTTTTCTATTCAATCACATTCAGTTCACACTCATCAAGGATTATCTTTTGTGCTCCCATAGGCTTTTCCTGTCATCCATAGGGAGACAGAGTTGAATTTAATATACCTCGTTATATTTGGGATGGCTGTGGACCCTAATGGAGGAGGCAACTTACCACATAAGCAGACTAAACTTTCATGATCAAGACCAGCTAAAAAGGATATTTGTCACTGCTATCTTCATTTCTCACACAGTGTCAGACAACACTTTCTGCAGGGTGAATGATTGTACTTTGACAATGTTTACAAAGCCAATTATATCTTTATTTTGAGAGTTATTCCAAAGGCTATTAGAAGATTTTTTTTTCAACTTGTATTTTTATAAGGAGCAGAGGCAAGTAAGGATGCTGCTTTTTGCAGTTTACTTGCAGCTATATCTCTGGGGAGAATATTTTTCTTTTTATTTTTTTCTTCTTCTTTTTTTTTTAACTGGAGCAGACAGTGGTTAGCAATGGAATACAAAAAAGCAATTCTACTGCCTCATAAGCCACAAAGTGGACTATGGAATTAACGTATGAGATGTTATTTCTAATTTATTTATCAGCTCTCTCTCTATAGTACAAGTACTCTTGAAAGCACTTACGTATTTGAAGTCTCATAGAGAGATACCAGATAATGGGAAATGGTTTGCTGTGAGAAGTGATCTACTTGAGTGCATAGAAGAAGCTTCTTTCTATCAAATATTTCACCGGTAATGTTTTACTGTTTCTCCTAGATGGCATGCCATAGAGTGTAATAAATTTCAGTTTGTTTATATTCTGTGTCTGTATTTGCACTTGGGTGATTATATTTGAAATCATGAAAGATCCTCGTTTTTAAAAAAAAAAAAACTTTAGCATAAGCTTCTCATTAATCCTGTCCTGTTTGTCTGTTATTAATAGGCCACTGTACAATGTATTCTGCTGCAAAACTCCACCAGGCATGACTAATTCAGATAATTAATTTGCTAGAACATTAACACCATCAAATGAGCCTGCTAAACCGGTAAATTTAAAGTAAATTAAACTTAATTTGCAGGTTATTGCAATTAAGTCTGCCTTGTCTTTCTGAGGGATTTCAACATCCTCAGTATTTAAGAGGCAATCATAATGCATGCAAGTGGGCGGGCTTTTTCACTAATTAACACGAGTCTAATCTGCTTTTCAATTAGGGTGGATGTTTATAATGTGCTGGTGACAGTGTTGCAATTCAGTACAGCATAACAGGAGTGCATGGCATAATTATAGCTGAAAAGAAAAGCTCATGCAGGGCCTGTTTAGGGGTTAATGAGACATTGGCAGCTTCCAGCTGAGGAGATTGAGCCAGTTTAGTGCAGCTTCAAGAGGAAACCACCCATAGGGGTTTCCTTTGAAGTGTCAAAAGGTCCCCTTGTTCTGGGTGGCTTATGTTTCATTTGTCTGAGTGGCATATCAAAAATTGATGAGCTGCCAGCAGCAGTCCTCATGACATTAATTCACCAATTGTGTTTCTAATAGTTTCATCCTTAAATACATTTGGATGATGATAATACTACAAAAAAATCAAGGTTCTGAAAACAATGAGAAAGTCTGTGCAGTTCCAAGAAGTGTATACAGACTACACAAATGCATCAGCTGCAAATGTTAATGATGCAGATGACCTACACTGCTCGTTACGAGCAGGAAGAAGACAAAGATGTATTGTACATCTGTCCTCTGAACAGCATTAGAGCTGTGACGCGGATGTGACATTTATTGTTATTTAGGTTCTTGAAAAGCATAAAATGGGTCACATTCATCCCTGAAGTAACTTCACTGGCTTCAGAGCAGCTATACCAACGATGGATTTGGTCTTTTATAGTAATAGTAAAGGAAAGGAAGTAAAAAAGGAGAGCTAGAAAGAGCACTAGGCATCTCTAATGCAGATACTGTGTTATCAGTCCACTTAGGCTATGAAGGTCCCAGTCCAAGCACTGTGATCTTACATTGAGGTACTGGAGGTTCTCAAAACTTTTGTACAAAAATGAATGTTCATGGACAGAATGTACTGCTTGTCAGAAGTGATGATAACAGTGATATCAAGGAATGTTAATTACTTTGACAAGTAAAAGTTGTTATTGTACAGGAGTTGGCTTGATGATCCTGATGTATCCCTTCCAAATCAGCATATTCTGATTCTACGATTCCATGATTTAAATACATTTGAAATCCTGAAACAAAGAGAAAGGGCTGCAAGTGTAAGACTTGCTACATTAGTTATAGAATTCACAATTTACAGGGGTTTTTTTTCTACAGGAATACAACCACAGTGTGCAAGAATTCCATGTTAGAGGAGGGTGCTCTGGTTTCTGCATGAGATACAATTTTCAATATATGGTGTGAGCCAAGTACCATGCTACTTTCCTTTTTAAGCCTGGGAGATGCATGATGTAGAACCTCACTTTTCTCATGTGATAAACAGAAAAAATCCTACCCTGGTCTTACCACTTTTAAAAGTATTACTTGAACTGTTTGTAACTTTCTGAAAGTTTTGTATGGAGATTGATATACACAAGGAAGATTCAGTCCATCTCACTGGAGATTATTTGACCTGCATCCAGCCTAATTCCAAGCAGTATGAGGTAACCAAGTAGAAGCACAGGTGCCCTGTACTCCCATATACCTACTGGAAATGTCATTCAACCCACCAAAAAACCACCGCAAACCATTGTCGGGAAATGCTCTTTCTCTGCCTTGTCTATAAAAAAGTTTAGGCTGACTTGGCATGTAATTTAGCTGCTTGCATTTAGTCAGGCAGAATAAAGGTCATCTGTATGGGGAGGGGACACATGCACCATTCTTTAGAGAGGTTGGGTTATCTATTTTTGGGATGTCTTCTGTATGTGAAAGACCACAACTCTTTAGTATTTCCTTATAAGACATGGATGTATAAGTGCTAAAGTGAGAGTGTATGCAAGGTTTTTGGCTACTGCAGGGAGGAAGAGCTCTTCCTTTCTATAATCTGAGATAAATCAAATGGCTGAACAAGCTGAGCAGTGCACAAGTAGTGCCTTCAGTCAGAGAAGACTGTATGATAATTTGGTACTGTACACAGTACTGTAAACATATATTATGTATAGGTCAGTAAGACTAAATCCCTGTTGAGATTTTTTGATTTGTTTCCCTGTCTGGTCTTTTGACTGTGACTTGTGGCATCATCAGTAAATGGGGTTTACTGAGATAAAAATACTACTGCTGGTGACAAAAGTGACTTCTAAATGACTGAAACATTCTCATCTGAGAAGCATTTTATCAACTCAGCACATGAAGTTCAAGAGCACCTGAGAGAATTTTGTGCTTAAGTTCTGTGACTGATGGACCAAAGGAGAAAGCAGGAAGTCGCTCAGTCAGGGGAGCGAATTGTCTTCTTTCAGAGAGTCTTTCTGTCTGTCTCTCCTGACCATCAAATTCAAGAGGACACAGGTACAGTTGAACCTGTTGTTATTCACCAGCATAGAAAGGAGTGCAAGTCCATCAAAGAGCATTGAAGAAGTCCTGTACAAACAATATTAAAATATATATATATATTCAAATGGCTTACAGTGCAAATGTTTCTGTCTTATGCTGAAGGAAAATAGCTAAAAAAAAATATAGATTATATTATGTAGACAGTATTGGCAGCAAAAACATAGTGTGGTATTCAGTTTAAATTTTACATTACCAGGTGTAATAATGGAAAGAAAGATTATTTGCCAAGTAGCTATACTACATAAAGAAGTATATCTTGTTACAACTGCATTCAGAAGAAAGGTTCATCTTTATTTATTTGTCCAGACATCAAGAGATTTTCAACCATTTGCAAACAAAGATCATGATAAATATGAATGTAAAACCAAAAAGAAGGCACACAAGCTAAATCAGTTGTTGAAGACAGAGGGACAATCCCATGGAGATCAACCAATAAAAACCATATAAAAAGTGTATGACCTCTTGTCCTTCCCTTATCGGAGATATGAAAAACTGGAACACCCCAGTTCTGTGGAATATAAGGCCTATAATGCCTGTGGTCTGCAGACCACTCAGGTCTGAAAAAGGGACTACCTTTAGAAACATCACACTATCTGCCATTTCTGCTGAGCTCAGTACACTTAGAAACACAAAATCCCCTCAGAATCTTAAAGGCTAAGCTAGTGACTTCACTGGGTGCACTTTTGATGCTGCTGGGACACTGACAGTGAAGATTAATGCAATAGCTGCCACGTAACTGACACTGGTGAAATCTTTATCCTCTTTTTCACAGTGTAACAATAGCATTTAAGGGGCTATTGGGTAACCCAAGTTTTAAATAGTGTATGGGGTATAACATAGCACGTTCATAGAAAAAAAGATGCATTAGGAAGATTAAAGTAGGCATTCCTCTTCCAGATGTCTACCTGCCTCTCCTCTGGGATCACAGCAACACAGTAGTGCCAGGTCTAGTGTTGATTTTCAGTCTGTTCTCTGTGGGAGCCTTCCAGCATTCCTGTTTTATAATTGAGGCAAAGGAGCAGAAACTCTGATGAGATGCTTTTTTACACAGATCTTTAGTATTAGTTGAAAACATGACAGGGCATTATTTTTTAGGTGGCTGAGTTTTTCAGGGAGTTTGGCTCTTGGAAAAGATCAGTGTACAAGAAATAACATTTTAAAATTATGGCTGAGGAAGAGAGAATACATGGTCTTGTTCCACTTGATGTGAATATCAGTGCATAAATTAACCAACGCAGCTGGCACTAGCTGGTTTCAAAACGCTTTCAGGGTATGGAGAAGTTTTGATCAACTTTGACATGAACATACAGTTACTATGAAGCAATATATAAAAACAAAACGCTATTATTTTTTAAGTGTAATAAATGTGCTTGAAAGTAGCAGCATACATAAAACTTCAGTGTGGTTATATCACCTGGGCAATATCTTGGACCTTCAGAGATGATACTGTTGCACATGAAATCCTTTTCCTGTTGTCTTGTGATAACATATGATTGAAGCAGGATTATCTGGAGTTAAAGGTGTTTGATAGAACCCTAAAGTGGCCCTAAAGGAGAGTTTGCATATGAGTATGCTTCCCTCTGATTTCCTCAGTTACTTTAGTCCGAATGAGGAAGGGAGTGACCCGGACAAAACTAGCCAGGAAGACAAATGAAATTGATAAACTGATGGGCAGTCAGAAGATGGGGACAATTGCCATGGGCAGATACTCAGTTTTTTTGTGAGGGTTGATTCCAAAGGCTCATTGGACACATTTATTGCAGAGGGTTGATAAATATTTGAATATATTCACTAAAAGGGAAAAGCAATTCATTAGAACAACTGTTTTTTCATGGTACCATGGTGAGCACAAAGTGCAACAAAGATCTAATTAAATGCTGGGGTGTATTGCTGTGAAACTGGGGAGTGTTTTGGTAAAGTAAAGGCCATAATAGAATATTGGTTGTAGCCAGGCAGGAAAAGAAATGATTACGTCTTTGAAAATGCCAGATGAACCTTCACAGAGTTTTGTGGTTATGTGCTGATTAGAGAAAACAGCTCTGCAAGGTAGGTCCATGGTCACTACTCTCTTTCTCCTATAACTTGCTTTTTTAGGTGATATGGAAAGTGTAATATTGCATGATTTAATGGGCGGCTATCTTCACAAATGTGATGAAAGAAGATCCATCAAGATGCCCTATGTATTGTTTAAGAAAGTTGTTTTTTAAACCTAAAAATCACTGCTTTTGCAGACTGAAATTAAATAAACCTTGAGGACTCAAGGTATACATAGGTATGCATAGATGACTTAGTTTATTTTCTTAACACAGAGAAATAACATCGGAAGTGAAAGAATGGAGGGTAACTATAAATATCTTGGTATCTTATGTGCCAGGAGGGGAAAGCATTAGGAAGAAGAGTAAAAGTACATTTCACTCCAGTAAAATCCAGTAGCTGGGCCAGAGTGCTTTGAAAATGCTTTTACTGCAAACATCATCTAGAGTTTGTGTGGATGGTGTTTATTACATTTTTAAAAATACACAGCTCCATGACTGCTGAGAAGCAAACTGCTGAGGCTAACAGCTACAAATGCAATTTATGAAACACATGGCATTGTAATTTGACCAAGCGAGTTCAATCCAGAATCAAAATTTGAAGATCACAGTTACTGTAAAAATTAAAGAACAACCCCATACAGCAAATAGAGATGTATTTATCCAATAAGTTAAGGAAATATGGGGAAACCAAAATGCATCAGTGGTTTCTTGCTCAGAGGGAATCGTTAAAGACCACTTAACATTGTTAAGGGAGAAAAGTGCTGTTTTCACAGCAAGAGTTATTACTGGTTTTTACTCTGAAAATAGTTTTAGATTACTTATGTTTGTGTTTTCCTATAATGAGTTTCCAGCCATTGGGTCATGGTCCTCTGCCCAAGGAGGTGATGGTTTTTATCCTGCATCTGAAACAACACCACCACCCCCCAAATATCATTCTGATTTTACAGAGACATGAATAATTAATTACTGTACTAATTTAAGGTTACTAAACTCTAAATGTGTGTTTGCTGTTGATTTTTTGTTTTATTATAGAGATATATTGATGTAGATATATTAGTTGGAAGCTTGTGACATAAAAAATAATATCATATTCTATCATATCATATATATGAAATATATGTGGTTACTAGTTCATGATCCAAGCATTTAAAAGATATTAGCTCAGCCTAGAATTCAGACATCTTTTTTATACTTCACTTCTTTATGAAGTATACTTTCATAGATTCACCTAAATTTCATGAGTTTCCTGGAAAGTAGAAGTGAATAAATTCCAAAAAGTAGTGTAAATATCAAAACCACATCTACTGAAAACTGTCTACTAGGCACAGGAGAGGAAATGTCAAAACTCAGGAAGAGGAAACTCATCTAGATCTTTGTCCATTTTTCAGATCCAAAAAATCAACACATATATGAAAATTCTAAAAATTACCTAATTAGGCTAAAAATCGTGTATAATCTTGAGGTTATGTGACTGAGGATTATGTACTAGTATCTACGTGTGACATGGCATTCTAAAAGCCACCATAGCATCCTAAAGTTGCTCTTTATGCTAATAATCTGGTACCAAACAGGCAATAGATTTTGACACACCAAGACTTAGGCCCTCTGAACCATCACTGCAGTTTCAAGTTTCAAAGTCTTCTAGAGAACAAAGTTTTCACTATGGAGCTCTTTGAAGCTCTGCAGTCTAACCCTCTTTCTCCCACCAGTTCTCAGACTAGTGTCAGTCAAAAGCCTTGTGCTGGTTCCCCATTTTATGGCTGGCAGGACCCACAGACTTTCTACATACCCCATCTAGAAAGTATTTAAAGATTTTTGCCTGCTAGGTCATATTTTATGGGAGATATAGGTGGAAATACAAGAAGCAAATGTTATTATGGACTAACCCAATTATTACAGTTAGAGTACGAAATAAATGTAAGGCTGCCTTGTAAGTTAAACTTCTCTATGCTTAGCATATCTGTTTCTGTCTCCATCGGCAAACTCAGATCAGACTGTTTTATTGTTGCAAAAATATATAAGCTCAATCATCTCCAGTAGTTTAGGAATCAATATATGGACTCATTAAATGTGAAGGCGGGGTAACAAATGACAACATGAGCTAGGCAGGTAAGAGAGTTCCTGATTGCCTCAGCTGTTATCAAAGAATTGACTAGTAAAAAATGAGGAAGATTTCTTCCCTGCAGATCCAAATCAGCTCAGTGCATTTTTTATAACGAGTTATTCCTCATGTAGTTCATGTAATTTGAAAGAGATGAATTGTGTAACTTCTGCAACTGACAAAGCCTCAGTTGATAATACTGATAATACTAAGCACTATCAATGAAACCTTCTCCTGAGGTTATATAGCATTTTTATAGCATAATAATTTCAGAAATAATGCCCTGTTCTCACAGAAAGACTAGGTGATATGTACCAGATTGGTTTATTTTACCCTGATTTGATAGTAAAAACTTGATACAGTCATTATATTATTTGATGATTCTCACTCAACTTTTTCACCATTATTGTTATTTGTATTCCAGTCCTGCTTAGAGTTCATTGACAGAATAAAAGCCAGTTAGCACACAGGATTATAATGTGCACAGCCTCTTTTTCCTCTCCATCTGCTGCATATGAAGGGTGCTCCCATACGTCAGTTTGAGCCAGTTAAAATAATGACAGTAATTTCAACTAGTGCCAAATTTCCTTCTAATACCAAGAGTTTATAAAGCATCTAGACCTAGACATGGACATAGGCAGTTACAAGCTGTCTAAGTGCAAAACTGTGATTGCAATCCCCCTCCTGCCTTTGTAACCACTACTTAGACAGAAGTACCCTGTATGCACTGAGCTCTGTAGGTGCTCAACTTGTTATGTTATAACCTACCTCCCAACTAGGAACGTCTAGAAAAGGGACATTACCCCTGGGAAAGATGTGACAAATCCAGGAGGAGTGTTTCCTCCTTCTATGGGAGAGTGGTATCATGCTTTTAAAGAAACTCTCAAAACCTTCCCTCTTTGTGGCTGCTATTTATTATTCTGTCTGGTAGTCAGAGAAATGATGGGGAGAGTGAAGAGCAGCAAGAACTGTAATCTCCACCGCTACACATCTTCACCTGGCATGGGTCTGCTTCTGACTTTCACATGTATGGAAGCCTTAAGTTCCCAATGGTTGTAATGTACAGAGAGGTTGTCAGTTCATTCTCATTTATTCTGAGTACTGTCTCTTTTGGTTCTAAAGAACTAATTTTGTCACTGTAAGGGGAAGACTTTAGATGACCTAAGGCATATTCTAAAATTATAATTACTTTTACTCAAAGTACATAAACAAGGAAAAAACACCATGACAACAGAACATATGTTAGACACCAAAGCACCAGCATAATTTTTTATATAAATTTAACTATCTCAGAGTTACAAGTCTTTTATACAAAGTTATCAATATATCAGGGGAATGTCCAGATAATCTAACTGGTTGCTCAATTTCTTACACAGCTTTCATAGCAAACACTTTTTTTACCTGTTTGTAGGTTTTTTATATTTATTAAGAGGGATTTCTTTTTTTTTGAGAAAAGACATAAAATATTATTCTTCCGGAAAGAGAGAATTTTGAAGTAAAGAGTGATTACAGGATAGGTTTTTCTGTAAAAATCACATTCATGGAGCTTTTTCTTGCAGAAAACTGATAGAGACTGATAATGTTGAATAAGAATGTGCCCTCAGTTAATTCAAGCCCTCAGTTACAGGATTCATCTATTTGTAGGCTGAAGAGGGGAATTTTCTAGTGCTTGCATTGGCATTCTGTACAAAAAATTTGCTTAAAAAGGAATTGATATATTCTGGAAAACTTTGAAACTAGTTGAAAGCACTTTGTCTGGGTGTCATGTAGCTTTTGTTTTTTCTTCTATCATTTTTATCATGAGGGACATGACAATATTACTGTTGCATGAGAGTGTACTTGCTTCTTAAGAATTTATCTGTCTTTCACCCTAAATTAATTCATGGTATCATAGTAATTCCTACAGCAACCAGCTGTGATGTAACAAGTAGAAGATTTGAGTTTTAGAGGAAAGTAAGACTGAGAACGGCATATATGAATGCATAAATTTCTGAAAAAATTATTTCTGTTTACATATAGGGAAGGTGGTGTAAAGAGAGAGTCACTTGGGTTAAAAACACAAATTCAGTGCCCTGTGTTACTTATTCCAGAAATTTTGCATTTCTTATTTGCATAATAACGTACAAAATTTGTTGAGGGAATGAGTCACTTTAAATACTGAGGCAAATTGCATTACTACATTTGATAATGCTGGCTATGTAAGGTATAAGATGAACTATTTGTAAAAATTAAAACAGCCTTGTGCAAGTCATCAACCAATCCCTCAATAGAGTGTGTTTAGAAATATATGAGCATATATCATATAAGTATTCTGCAGCCTCATTAACCTTAACTTCTGTGTTTTGAATAGAAAATACCTGCACATTTTATGCAGATTTATGGAATATTAAAGAGGCCATCTACTGAAAATTGAAATGAAGCACTAAAATTAAAACCATGACCATTCCTTACTCCCTGTAATTGACAGGTTCCTCAAGTGGGGATGAGGCAAGCTGCAGGTATCATTCCTTCACTACAGACTACAAATGAACTCTAGGGTGACTGTATACCTTTGACACCTCACACTTCAACAGAATTTGTGTCTGAGAGTCTTTGCGTAAGGATGCTCATGTGCTGCATGGGCTTAGAACAAAATGCAACCAAAACAGTAAGTTTTTAGTTTGGTCCTGCATTCTGTGAATTATTTCATGCTTTATTTGAGCTAGTTGTTATCCTGATCTTTTATAACATATGTGCCTATCCAGATACAGTTAGATTCAGGTACCCTCAAGGTGAATCCCAAGGCCTTCTTTAGTTGCAGTGAGAACTGTTAATATACATATATGGATATAGATAATGTTCACAGGTACAGAAGAGTATATAAACAGAAGAAAAATACCCTTCTTTGTGGGAACCTAATATGAAGTGTGTGCACAGGCTATAATATCTAAAAAATCTCTAGGATATTTTAATGATTATTGGCTTAGCAACTAATTAATTCTGTTGATATTAATTGCCTCTTTGAAATTATATGTGAATGTGAATTACATATGAATGTATCCCAGACCAGGTTTTAAAGGAAAAACCTTCCTGCAAAATACAGTCTAATTATGCAGCCACATTAATACTAAGCACAATATTATAGACTTTAGTTTCAAACATATTTTCTCCGTATAAGGACTTTCTAATGACATATGTGAGTCAGTTATCCTTTGCCATCCTCAAAAGCCAAGAGAGAGATATACAAAAAATAACAGCTCTCTTTTGCATGATCAGCTGTCAGTTTTCTTTCACATCTTTCACATTTGTTGCCACTACTTGACTTACCCAGTTCTTACATTTAAAGGAAAAGAGTGAAATATTTAGATAAACTCGTAGACTCAAAGAAAATTATAGGAAGAGGCATCTAGTCCAGTCTCTTACTCAAAGCAGAACTGCTAATCAGGTGCTTTGGGTTTAGTGATCTATTAAGTATTTGTCCTAGAATATTTAGGAGTTTGGTTTTGGTTTTGAACACCAAAATTGAACATTAGCCCATGAAAATCTTGAAAATGAAAAGTCTCTCATCCAAGACTGATGAGATTAGTGGGCCATGATTTCATTCAAACTCTTCTGGATTTAAGGATTTATTTAAATAACACCTTTCCCTAAATATATTTTAAATAACACCTTCCTACATAGGTTTTCTTTCTTTTGATTTCTTCAGGCAAATGAAAAAAAAAAAGTTGTGAACTTGGCACTGTACAGTTAAAATCATTGAAATCTCCTATTTCAAGTGCAGAAACCCCAACCAGTTTAGCCATATTGCAAGCAACCATTGTAAAGCTATTGATTAAAAGAAGAGAAAAAACAGGAAACAAAATAACCTAAGAAATAATTTCAGTAAGAGTGGAATCAGAATAAACTTTTTTCAGCAAAGTCCATTTTCAAAAAAATTACGTATCCATGGAATCCTCTAATCTTATCAATCAAGCTGCTTTATTAATATCAGCCTTCATCAGCAGAGAAGAGGATGTTAGTTCTGCTATTCAATTTTGAACTGGCAGTTACAGTAATTTTGGTTGCTTCTGACAGGAAGGATAAATAAAGAAAGATAAAGATCAGATGAATTGCATCAGGCAGCAGAGCTTTCAGTTAGTATTTTAGGGCTGCAAGGCAGCTGGATAATTACAGAGGTATGGGGCAGGAGGCTGGCCATAGCAGCTTTTGTTCCAGACTCTGGCACTCCTTTCTTGGCTGGCATGTTAACTGAACTTCTTTTTCCATCCTGCTGTCCACTTTTCAGACTGGATATCCCCCATGCTGACATGTCCAGCCCTGTTGCTAGAAACCATCCTTAGATTGCATTGGCAGAAATTTTCATATGCATTAATCCTTTTGAAAATTCTCATTTCTAATAAATATTCGTTGCTATGGATGGGGAGTAGTCAAACTTGATCCTCAAGGTTTCAAGTTCCTTTTGCTTCAAACGTTCCTGAAATCAGGGCCTTTAGTTTTCTCTCTGCCCTTTCTCTTTACTGCTCTCCTCAAGGCATGAACCTAGTAGCATGTTCCTGACATTCTCTGTCCTTCTACTTCCTCAGTGCTATAATCCCTTCATTGTGAGAATATACTTTTCCCAAATCCCTCAAAAGCTTTTTGCATCTACTTCCAAGACAAGCCCAGTGTGTCCCCACCTGTGGCTCACTGGGTCCTGTGACTACCATAACTTCTATTTCTCTGAGCTCTCTCATCCTGCCTGCTTGCAAACTTGTGAGCACGTCTGCACTGCTGAGTAAGAGAAGGCTAGACACTGGCTTTTGGATAACTTTGGGACAGAGTGGTTTCAGAATTGTTATGGTCTTGATCCTTACGACTAAGAGACAGGGCCTAAACTAAGCAGTGGCAGTGGTTCTGATCTTGAGCTTGCCCATGTGCCCTCCCTCTTGTCTTTAACAGCACAAGTGCAGCCCCTGTATCCCAATGTCTACATCTGAAATCCAGCCCCAGCATCACACAGGTTCTGAGAGCCTCTGACCCGACAGGGAGGTGTGTTGGAGACCATAGTGGCTCCCTGCTGCAGAAATGGAGGTGTGGAGAGGCAGGAGAAGGGAACAAGAGTGCATGCACCACTATTACCCTGACATATGGTCAGGGCTCAGCA
>NW_008236445.1:1283717-1287740 GCF_000691975.1 Corvus brachyrhynchos | reverse complement strand
CACTCATGGCATGGTGGTGTTGGATCCACACGCCAGTGTGAATCAGGGATGTATCTCAGTCTGCGTACCCATAAACGCATGCATTTATGCAAAACACATGGGGTGGGTGTGTGGGTGGGTGCATACAGATCTGTGTACAAACATATATCCACATAACAGCTTCCCTTGGTTGGCCACAAGCATCGAGAGAGATAAATATCAAAATGACCACAGACTACATTCAAATTCTCTCATCTGAAAGCTACTAAGTTTTCACAAAGTATGAATTTGAAGGGGATATTTATGCTATATATATGACCTAGATGTATTCAGGTCCCCCAGGTAGGTTACCCTTTGTGGATGCTAATCAGTTTAGGTCCTTTAATTAAACATTGAATTGTTCTAAGCTTGCATCTTTATCTAATTTAACCTAATTGCAACACTCTAGTAAGTTCCAGATCAACACAAAGTTTCTAGAAAGTAATTTTTCACTATGTTTTTTAGATTTGCAGCTTCATCATTCTTTCATTCTCCCCTCCTTTTTTTTTTCTTTTTTTTTTTTGCAAGGTGTTGGATAAATAAAATAAAATGAATAAAAATATATTAACATAGCCTTGAAAACTCAGGATAAACTGAGGAAAATAAAGACAAGAAACAGGCTGGGTGAAAATGAAATTCTTGATATGGAGAAAACTAGGAGAATAAAAGCAATCTTATATTTAATTAAGAAACAGACAAATATTTTTTCACTGAAACCTTACAACTAAAACACATTTCAGCTGGGACCAGAAAATTGCTACATCTGTACATAAAAGAAGCAGCACAAATTAAAACTGAAACTCAGCAAATTACAAATTCCAAATGTCTTACATAACTCTATTATGAAGGAGGCTTCATTTCTGCTAAAAACCCTTGAGTAGTAATATCTGTTAGCTCTTCTTGCTCTTAGCAAATTCTCTTTTAATGGTTTAAATAAATATTACATAAATTACAGAGGCATTTTTCTGCTTTTGATAATCAGAATTTGAAATTAACACTGGATGTAAAAAGTGATTTTATACATGAATGTTTACAAGGTAAAATGTGTGGATTCAGAAAGCTGCAGAATTTTCATCGTTCATCTGATAGCTGGGGGCTTAATTCCACAACGAATTAAAACCTGTGCCCAGCCTAATGTTTGTGGCCAGTCCCACAGTCCCCAGCCGGTATGGCCACATGTTTAAACCCATGAATTTGTGGGGGAACCAGAGCCCAGGAGGCATGTCAAACATGAGCCCCATTCTCTGATGGGATAAACTGGGCAGCAGAAGCCTTCCAAGTGTTTTCATGAATCTCTACAGCATGTGTCTGTTTTCTGAATACTTATGTTTAGAGCAATAAACATTAAAATACAGGCTAAAGGAAAGAGTGGGGAATCTGTGGTAGGTACTTCTATTAGCCAGTACTCATCTACTGCAACACAATGCACAGATTTTTTTCTAGGCCAAATAAATATGTCCTCAAGCAAATAATCTGTCCACTTAATAATTCAGTTACTGTACATATGGAGTCCCATTTTCTGTGACGAACATGAACAGGTTTCTGTTAAAATGAATACTCTATCTCTTCAAATTAGCAGACTGACTCTGCAGTCTCTGGAAACATTTTCACTGGAAAACTAGGAACTGGGAGTAAGAAGTACCAACCATATACTATTGAAGATTTTAATGGGAAGACTAAGGAGCTGGTGTTTGAAGGTAACTCTCTTTCTCAAATAGACGAAATTTCATTCAAAGAAGCATTTAAGGTCAAATTTTCAGTCCAAAAATTCCTGATGGCAACTAGCCTTCCAAATTCCTTACCTTTTTAATGACCATTTTCCCTGTCTTCTAAGAGTCTACCTTCTGACTACTGCCAAGTTATTTAGAATGAAAAATCACGTTTCCTATCATGTGTGACCCAAATCAGGAGCCAGGTAACCAAATCCAGTGAACATGCCCAGAATATGTACACAGGAGACATAGACAATCATATAATCACAGCCTAGTTTCTAGGGGACTTCCAAAGATACTCTGGCCCAAATTTCCATGGGACAGGGACACTAGATGACATTGTCTAGCAACCTGTCCCATTCCATCTTGAAAACTTCCAGTGATGAGGACGCTACCACATCTCTGCAAAGATTATTACAGCAACTGACTGGTCTCACAGTAAACATTTCTTTCTTATGTCAAGATGAAATTTTTACCAGTGCAATTTGTACCAGCTGCCCCTTGTCTTTTCCATGTGGCTCCTTGTGAAGAGAGAGACACTCTGCCCACTTTGCAACCATCCTGTAAGTGCTGTTATACTGTGATTAAGTTCCCTCAGAGACTCCCCTTCTCCACAGGGAAAAGACCAATCCTTTTCTCTCTCTCTCTCTCTCTCTCTCTCTTATTTTTTCTGATAACTGACATATTATCATGCTAGTGCAGGAAGCTCATTCAGAGATTGGTAGTTCCCAGAGCTGCCACAAAGGATTTGAACTCACAGCTATTCTTCTCTGATTATGTCCTTTATCCCTCCTCCCAGTTATTCTGGAAAACCATTTCTGTTTTTGAATTTACTGTCTCACTCAGGGCTGTATCAATCATTTCTATGACATTTCCAGACCTTAAGGAAAGATATTTGGAAAAGAAAGATGAAAGGATGACCCGCCTAGCCAGAGGGACTGGAAGTTTGTGCAGCTCTGATGGTGCAGTCCATAGGAGAGGGCAGGTTTTGGACACATACTCTCTGCACTGTTAGCCTGACAGGAGTGGTTTTCTGGGCATTAGGAGCTATTGAACGGAAACCCTGTCAAAGTGAGCGATATCTGGATGTCAGGATTTCATTTTCTGAGTAACTGCCGCAGTAACAATGTCATCATGGGGAGGGCGTGGATATTACCTCTCACTGGTATTTTGGCTGAGGTTTCAATTAGACTGTTCTTTAAGTGTGCTTGGAGATGAATTAAATGTGATCAGTACATTTTCCGAGTCATCGGAGACCACCTGAAGGGTTCACATCCTAAGGAAATGGCAGGACTTCTACTTAGCAGAAGAGGAAAAGGGATTAGGACACATACTTCAACCAAAGTGATGGTATCTCAAAATAAGTAGGTGAAAATCAAGTTCCTAAACAAATTGGATTCCTGTGATATATCAATTCACCTGAGTAGAAAAGTTAGGCGTTGCTGTTTGGGTACTTTTTGCACTGAGGCACTTAGGGTTCACTTATGGAACATAGGCAGTACTTCTGGTTGTTTCAAAACCTAGCAATCTCTGGGTAGTTTTGCCTGAGCTCTGGAAATCCAACAAATGGAAGAATCCCCAGGAGGTGGGTTAAACCAGCAGTAATCAAAGTTCTGAGGCAGTACCAGCGCTGTCAGTCCCAAGCAAAGGATATGGGTTGTTAGCATTTGAACCACTCATTGTTTGCTCTATTTAGTTTGCATGCAATTATACTGCTATGGTGACTGCACCTTGGCATGAGAGAAATTAATGCAAGTGCTTTAAATGTTTCACATTTTTCTAAGTCACCAGAATTATGGAAACAGTCATAACTTAAACATTAATCACAAAACCTAAGGGTCAAATCCTTGATCTTATTTCCACAGACATGTTAGAGTCTATTAGAAGTGTTTCCCCACATGCAACATACTGTGGATCTGCTGTAGGTCTGTAAAAGGCATTGCTATATGGGAAAACTTCCTATTTTTATGTCTGAGATGTGTGGGATTGGTCACAGGGTGAGTTCAGAATATCTCAAATCTCCTTGTATAACCTGGCTCTCTTTGTCTTTTAGGCTTTCTTCTGTTCTTGTTCTGTGATCCTTTCTTGTCCCCACTGCAATGCTCTGAGGGCTTCTACTAAAATACTATTCCCTCATTCAAGGCTGAGACAATTCTGTGTTTCCTGCCCTTTTGTCCATGTATATTTAATTAAAATTCACCAAATATTCAAGAGCTCTTAAAATTATTCTCTCTTCTTTCTGCTGGGCTGAAAAAGTGATTGAACATTGGGGTACATTATAAACATGTAGGGA
>NW_008236445.1:1259365-1283669 GCF_000691975.1 Corvus brachyrhynchos | reverse complement strand
GTAGGGAAAAGGGTTTGAGACCCCTTTAGAGGGCACTTTGCTTTTTATTCTGCCTGCAAGGTACACCTATGCATCTTTGGTTAGAAGTGTTAAAAAGAAAAAAGCAGATGAAAGCAACAGACTTTTTTGTCAAGCTGTGACAGAAATCAAATGCAAATAGAGCTCAGTTCAAGACTGTTTGTTAAGTGTCACGTCAGTGAGTATTAAATGCAGCACATGTCGTTTTACAATGAGCATGCCGTATATGAATTTTATTGATTTTTTTCCAAAGAGGATACATCGAATAATGTACTCTTCCTTACCAGCGCCAGCTTACAAGTGTGTCTTCATACTTGCGTATGCACACTCATTAGGTTCCTAAATGCTGCTGCCTTACTTAGCACATCTTGCTTTGTGGAGGCTGGGATTCAAGCTGTAGAAAGACCTACACAAATGATTCTCTCCCTCTGAGAAAAGTGGGACAGAGTAATTTAGACTTCCCAGCATGAAGCTGTCAATGAGCAGCTTCTCAAAATGATTCACAATTAGTACACCAGGCTTACACTAGGAACGGGTTCTCAACTGATTTCCTTTCCACAAAGGAGTGAGTCTGGGGCTTCATTTTGCTATTAGGAATGTTACAAATGTATTTAAAAAATCATCAGAGCTGGTTAAGTCTGCTGCGCTTATGTTGAAGTCTTTGTACTATACTATGTGAAAAACAAATCTGATTTCTCCATATTCATTCAAGCTATGTATTTTTCCAATTAATATTTAGAAAAGCACGTGTCAACATTAAATTACATGTGAAAGGTAACAACAGCAGTATCAGACTTATCTCCATGAACTAGAACAGAACTCTTAATGATTCAGCAAAGGGGACACTGCTCCATGGGAGATGCAATGTACGTCCACTGCATGCATTCACCTGTTTGCTGTTGCCTCCCTATCTGAGCTGTGCTTGGCTTTGTGTGTGTGCTGCCTTCCCATTGTTTGATGTGAGATCTCTGAGTCCACAACCATCTCCTTACAGTACTCAGATCATCAGAGGGCTTAGCAAAGCATATTAAATTCTGTGTCAGGGAGGCAACTTGACAATATTATACATACTGGACCATAATGGTTAGGTTTAGACATTTAAATGTCGGGCTACAGCATGGTAAAATTGGGTGTAAAGCTAAGTAATTTAATGCATTTATTGGTGATTTTAAGTATCTTACCTGTTAGGCTCAGTGACAGACACTCAAGGTCCTATGGAGGATGCAAGTTACACAGAGCATTTGTAGTCCAGGCTCTTGTTTCCTGATATTTTCTCACCTACAGGGAAACAGCAGTGTTACACATGAGCCAAAACAGACGCCAAAAATTTGGATATTACCCTGAAATGCTGACTAGCAAAAGGCTCATACTGAGAAAGCTCTTCCTCGCATACTGAGTACTATGAAGGTCGAGATTTCTGCTGGAAATTTGCCAGTTCTGCCCTCATCCCACACACAGATATTATGGATTCTTCTGAATGCATTTAATAACTGTTTATGATCTTAAGGAAAGGATGCAGAAATCATTGTATAGACACTGTTTTTCTACATCCATGTAATCTTAAAAGTCCTCAAGCTTTACATTTCTTTTGTTTAAGGAAAAGCACATTTTTTTGTCTTTACTGTTAAGCAGTATCTAGTGGTACCTAAATGGGCAAGTTTCATTGGTATTCTCTTAATGAAAGAAAAGCTATTGTTAGCTTAACCGAGCTGTGCTCTGAAAAGTGTGCAGAAGCTAAAGATTCAGCTCCTGGAGTCATGTGATCGTGCCAAGCCTACCTATTTATCCATTCACTATCCATCTACCCTATCTATATTTTAGAGAAAATTGATAGACCATTAGAGAGCAGTTCCTTCCGCCTTGTAGATATTTCCTCCCTTCCAAGAAAGAAGGCAAACAGCAGTTTCTTCTGTAATGCGATAGAAAACATATGGGAAAGTACCAGTATTTCTGTGAGTTATGGAGTAATAGGCTGTATAACCCGTAACTTTTGGAGGGAAAAGATTTTAAAAAAATTGAAAGTCGTTTCCATTTAATTGAGTTCTGAGTAAACATACGGTAATTAAACTCACTGTGCTGTTTGTTACTAGTACTTTCACTGGGGCTTGAACTGTCATTTTAAAACAGTTATTTGGTTTCATTGAAAAGCTTAAGAAATAATTGTTTTTTAAAATTGTATTTAAAGTCAGTCAGATACATTTATAATACCAGGCAACATGGTCTGATATAAAAGCCTATGCCATTTACATACAGCTTTCATTCAAGTCTCATGTTGTGAGGAAAAAATTAAAAGATAATGCCTAGAATGCTTACCAAAACCAGGCTTCTTGGGTATGAAAAGCATTAACCAACTCTATTTACTCAAATAAGGAACAGTGTCTCATATAAAGGTATTTTTTTCTTCCTCCTCTCTACCGGCACTCCTCTCAGAGGAATTTTTTGATCCCTTCTTCATCTTCTTTGTCCTTTGCAGTAATGTCTCTTCACCATTTCGCTTTACTTTTTCTCCAAAACAATTTTTCCCCCGTTTGCCTCCTTTAGGGAGTGGTGTTACTTTTCTATTCTTTTGCTTCTTTTTCACATCTTTTATGATTTTATTCCAGAGCCTTCCTTACTCATCCCAAAGGTTCATTCTTGCAATCTCAAATCTTCCTTGCATTGTTTGTCTTACCTTCTCTTGTAGTTCTTCCCTATAGACCAAGCTCATTTTTATATGTTCTTAGAAATGCAGCCTGACTGCAAAGAAGAGCAGCGCTTTGGCAGCTATGTTAAGAAAACATAGGTGCTGTATCATAACTACATTTTTTTTAAACAATTGCAGGTCAAAATAGCAAAATTTAGGATAAGTGGAGAGTAGAAGGTCCATGCTCAGCAGTACTTGTAACATATTTAAGAAGACTGAGCTGAAGCATTGAGTATTTGTGAGTAAAGTCAAGGGGTCTGCATGTGTGGTCTTTTCTTTATATCCAGGTATTTTAGTGATTTCACACAGATATTTGCTCAAAAATAGTCTTCAACCCTAAACCCTGAAGTTAACATTTTGCTTTATCAACAAACCACTAGAAGGCATGATGAATTATATTGATTTTCTAATTTAATGTAATTCAGGAAATGTAAGGAAAGTACATTTTTGTCAATGTTTTTTGTCTTCACTTGTTAGTAAGAACCATGTTAAACCAGGGAATCATTAATCCCAATTTTTGCTAGTATATGACCTAAAGGCATCTGACTCTGTAGATAATTTACAGGAAATAAAATGGTTAGTGTAAAAGTCCAATTTAAAAGAAGAAAATTACTCTAATAGCAATTGCAGTCTTCCTCAGAGAGTAACATGGCAATATGTCCATTGAACATATAGGACTGTATCAACAGTCTAAATGTACAGCAACAAAAATTGACAATGAATCTGGGCCAACAATATTCTAGCACTTGAAGGAAAGAATTTCTCAGCATGCCATGGCTGACATGGCAGGTTTGGAGTGTGTCACAAAAACCCCCCATATTCCATTTCCTAGACTTATATATCATATGACTTTTGAGATTGTCCAGTGATGTCTGGACAAAGCTAGCAGATGTGATACCAGACCTACTGGAGACCACTCATCTTCCGTAACCTCACATTAATCCCAGACTCTTGAAGAGAGACCAACAGCGCATTTTGGGTCAAGATTCAGGCATCTACATTTAGATCAGCATGTAGCTCTCGGCACACAGGCTACATTTCAATCTATTGCAGTCAGTAATGATCTAAAATTAGATACAATTGTCTCTCTGCATGAGCAACTTGTGCCATTTTAAGTACCATAAGGTGTGTCAGTTTATCTCCAGCTACCACTCAAGAAAGGTAAGGATCTCTTGAAGGTCCTATCTGACAGCTGTCAGACCAAGAAGGCATCTAGAGCTCCTTAATGCGTCTCAAATGGCATTTTGATGGAGTCAGTGTAGTCTGGAGGGTTGTTTAGCTAAGGCACCTACCTCCAGTCTCTCCAGAAACTTTGGCATCTAACTCAGCCTGAGCACATTGACACAAAGCAAAAATAGTTTGTGATCTAAAGAAAGGATATCTAGGCAAACACAGCAAGTAAAAGTGGGAGACAGGAATAATTGTTCTGTCCTCAGCAGAGGAAGAGTAAAAGGCAATTAGCAGTCAGCCAAGTGACGTGATTTGTTGTGTTTCACAGAAGCAGTGCTTGGCAGAGGGAATTTACTGCAGAGTCTTTTCTGCCAGACCTCATCTAGTTCTCCTGCTGCGGCTGAAGACATTAGACAAAATTGATAGGAATTTGATGTGAAGCAGACAGAAGGGCCACAAGCTTTTTCTCTTTCCAAGACCTACTTCTGTTGAACACAATAGGAGTTTTACCATTGCTCTCCACGGCTTTAAGCAGGTTCTGGGAGATTCCCCAAAGAAAAATTTCTTGGTTCAGATAAAGCAAATAATGGTCTGATCTCCCTCCTGCGGTCAGAAACCTTTGAATAGAGGTGAAGGAGTATCTGTCAGTGTGCATGACCTGTACAAACTCCCTTGATGTCTTACTGGATTTATGGATTTCCCATGGCTGCAGCTCTTGCACACAATGTAACATACAATATGCTGCTCAGAGATAGTATCCTTTCTAATTGCTTCAGATTAGTCTTGGTCAGATATGGGGAGGATTGCCCTGTCTTGCTAGCATGTCACAAGCTGATGATTGCTCTAACTGTGGCAGGGCAGAGAGATGCTGTTGGTAAATCTCAGGGAAGCTCTTGTGTGGGCATTTAGAAATGTCAGAGGACCACAAGCGTGTTAAGGTGCAGTTCTTTTTTCTGGCTACACACCATCTTAGGTCTCTTTTCTATTTCTGTCAATAAAGACTCCATGTCACTGATACCTTTCAAAAGGACTTTGGTGAACAGTACAGTGTGGCTTGATTAAAATATTATGACTACATTTATAGTAATTAGAGAAAGCAAGGTATCATCAAAGGTATGGCAAAAATTAAGGGAAAAAAGGCCATTTTTAAAAATGTATGTAGAAAAGGAAGATAATAATGTGCTGTCTTTCATGTATTAATGGCAGAAGTCTTAAACGCAGCCAATTTTCAATGTGCAACCCTGAATGCAATAAGCAATTTTAAGAAAATAATATTGGGTTATGCCATGTTATTGTACTCATAACCAGTCAAATAATCTGACCAACTGTCTACAAATAAAGGGCTACCCGTTGCAAATGAAGTTTGGAGAATTCAGGCCTACTGCTTTTGTTTCACTTTTTGAAGCATTTTCTCACCATACAAGTATTGTATGATTTCAAAAACAAATATTAGCCTCCGTGTTTGGAGTAAAAAGATCCGCAACACACCCAGTGGCTCTTGCTTGTAGAGATGAAGGAATACTTAAATCTGCAGCCAGAAATCATCTAGGGCTCAAACTATAGAAACAGGGCTTACAGAGTACATTACATGTCAAGGCAGCTGACAGTCTATGAAGCAAAAAATTCTTTGCCTTCTTAAAATAACTACATAGCATTTAAATAGCTTTGATAGATAAGTATTTGTTTTGTACAGTACTGTAGAAATTAGCAATTCTTTTTTTTATGAGGTGCTGAAACTAGAATATGTTTTTTGTTGGATCAGACTGTAAGAAATGGTTGTGCCAGTTGTATGAAACAAAAGGGCACCAGTTTGTATTTGGATAATTTTCTGGGTGTAGAACCTTCCTGTTAAGAGTAAAGCTGGCAAGATTTATCTTTCAAGTGAATGATTCACTGATGTTTGTCATCAGTGATAGTCAGCAGAAACAATGTGATGAGATGCCATTTTCTGTGGTGAAACAACTTGCCTAGATTTATTTTTTTTCACAGACCCGTAGAGAATTTCACTTTGACGAAGGATATAGTTTTTGCTGCTGAAACAAAATGCCCTTCCTTTCATTTTGCAGGCTTAAAAATAAGTTCTTAAACTAAAATTGAACCAGAGTTAGGCCTTTATTTTCTACAGAGATCCCTAAAATCTTTCTTTGAAAACAAAACAAATAGTAGGAATTTCGGACTACTGAATACATACAATTTTTCCACTGATCAACCTGTGGGGAAAAAACTGTTACTGTTCCTATAATTTTAAAATTAGTGTAGAAATAGTGTAGTTCCCCAGTAGGTAACACTAAGTTTTAGGCTGGACCATATTCCTCCATTCTGATTAATTTTTATTAGTCTCTCTGTAAACGGTCTTATTTACCTGGCTACAGTCAGACTCTGAATAAGCTCTCAAAAAAACCCATTAAAATGATGAACTTAAGTCTAAGAAGCATGGTTCATTTTCATTCAGACTTTTATTTACATATTAGGAAGCTATTTTAAAATACTGGCATTCTACTTATCAATTAATTTAAAAAAAACCACAGCCACATTCACATGCTCATAATAGTTCAAATACTCACAAAATAATCTGTGAAATGAGTTTTTAAGATCCTCATCCAAGAAATGAGACTCTGAAGAAAGGCCACTTTTCTAAGGACTTTTGTCACCCAGATATGACTCAGTAATCTGCATGGAAAAATATTTCTGAGAAATCAAATAACCTTAGAACTAAAACTAATAAAGCCATTAAAATTAGGGCCAATTAAGATTTATGCAAGTGGCATAGGGATTCTAGCCTGGTATTATTAAGTAAATCAGCCTATTAGGATGGGGATTTTTTTTCCCATATGATCTGTTTGAAATTCTATATTGTCAAAATCTGCCACGGTAATGGCAATATGATGTATTGTGCCATCTCAAATGTGTTTTGGGTCTTGCTTGAAGATAATGACCAGACAAATAAATTCCTGGAAATTGACCGGGGTATTGTGATTTCTACTTTTTTAGCTGGAAATACATGTAAAATACTTTTAAATTTCTAAAATTTGTAAATTTTCCTTGAGAATTTAATCATGTTAAAAGACACAAAACTAGAAGGCTGCTGAGACTGCAAATATCATCTTACTTCTTAAAAATATTCTGTATTTAAATTTTAATATAAAAGGAAATCATTATTATAGGGAAAAATTGTAAATATGGACTTAACAGTTCTGGTAGTCATTATAGTCACATAATCCTTTCTTTTTTAAATGAAATAGCTTTAAACTAGATAGTTTCTAATGCATTTCTGTTCCACGTATTACATTACCTATATATGAAAAAGTCAATTTGCAAATGCGTGCTCTTATAAAATAACCAGAAGAAGTAAAATTGTTATGATTGATCTGAAATAATTGATTACAGTATGACAGATTTCTTATTCTTAATTATAAAACACAATTACATTTTTGTGCTTTCATACCTGAACATTACAAAAGCTGAGAGAACTATTTCTGTTCTACTTCTGATTAGATCAGCAATGCCACTTCTTCAGGTCTTATCAAATTGGTTTTGATAATAATTACTTGGGAAGTGTTTGATCTCAATGATGAATACTTGATTAGTTTTTCATGAAATCATTCAACCACACCACTCAACACTACTCATGTGAGACCTTGTTGATTTAGCTGTTCGAAAGAACACATTCTTTTTCACTGCAGTTATGGGATGTCAGTCTTTGGGGAAAAGAGGGTGGAAAAAGGGCAAGTTTATGGGTAATGATATTGCAGCAGCAGATATTTAAGGTTTGCTAATTCTCTTCTCAATTATGTTCATTCTCTGCCTCGTCACACTGCCTGCTGCATGGCGACAGAATCAATCTTAGCAGTGGAATAAATTTTTCCTCTTTCAAAAAAGGGTTTCATGACACCATTGTCATCTTTGAAACCCTTGGAGGGTTTTGCCCTGATGAGTAATATTTCATATGTGGAATGTTTATGTGATTTTCACGGAGCGATAACCCCGCTACCACCTAACTTTGATGCATTGAGATTGCTGCTTTTCCCTGCTAAAGTGCTTTTACACACCACCTCCTACAAATTGGCTTCAGAGTTAGAAATAGAAGATTCAACAAAACTTCAACTCTCCATGGAAAAAAGGGTCTGGTGGAGAAATTTATACATTGGGCACAATCTCCTTTAATTATTTAAACAGGAGCTTTTGCTGAATAAGAGGTGTAGGCATTTTCCCTTATCATTTTTCTTTTACTTTACACGGTTAGAATCATTTATCCAGAGCTGACCATATATCCATACTTTAAAATTAATATTTTTTAACCAAGCTACTCTTAAGGATTGGTCTGCCGACCCATACTTCTTGAAGTCAATAACATTGCCTGCATAAGTTAAAACTGCTCACATAAAGAGACACTCAATGGATTAGTCTCCAAGTTATAGGGAAAAAAATTCTATATCCCAGGTGCTTATGGTTGAGTATCTGCACAAGAAGATATTTTTAGAACAATGTCCTTACTTGTCAGTCATCAAATAGCAAGGAAAAGCCTTTTATCAAAAGAGGAGTTAAAGCCAGGCTAATTAAGAAGGAAAATTTCGAAGGAGACAATATTTTCTCTAAAGATTTTCTTTTTAAAGTTGCTAATAGAATTATGACAGTTTTAACAATCAGAAAATACAATGCAATCCAAATGTTTCCTTTGTTAATTATAAGATCTCTGGAAATTGCCTAGATCTTTAAAACTTAATGTTTCACTAATAAGCTTAGATCCCTTCAGGTTATTGTTTTTGGGGTTTATTTTGTTTCGTTTTTAAAATCAACTGTTATTTTGGTGGCAATAAATTTGTCTTTGAAGATCCAATTTAAAGAGGCTCTTCTCTAGGAGACTCAGACTGCTTAAAAAGAAAATAATGTTCCAGGACTATAATTATTTTGGTTACTGTGTCATCATGTTAATGTTGTACAGGAAGAAATGTTCATCTGAACGTTTCATTGTTTTGAATTAAGTCTAAAGCAGAAAGGAGAGCAGTCAGTCTGCTGATTGGAAAAATTGAACATCTCTCTTTAACTGGTGAAGAGCAGTTTGAATGCATTTACCTCCAGATATAACATGAATTCAGCATTTTTTATTTAGCTGTTGTGCACTGTCAAAGTACCTGTCATCCCAGGATATCATCTTTATGTAGTAGTTGTTGGCCAGCTTTTCTGAGGAACTCGGCTCCCAGTTAGAAGGCAAAATGAACAGAAAGATTTTCATAGAGGCTTATTACTCTGCAGCTCCCATTGAAAACAAAGGGAGCTATTAGGTGCCAGTTCCTTTGACAAGTGTGTCTTCTTTGTTATTCCTTTTAGGAGGAACTGCAGCTGAGGTTTTCAAGGGAACCTAAAGGACCTAGCCCAGTTTCCAGGCAGGGGCTATACAAGAGGAAGACCTAGCCCAGTACCTTTGAGAAGTCCAGCTCAGGACCTTAGCTCTTAACATGCTGGATCACAGCAAATATCCACAGCTCAGAAAAGGCCCAAGCCTGAGGGATATCAAACCAAACAGTAGTTTGTGAATCTTGTACTACAAATAAAGCAGGCCATCCAGGAGCAGAAAAGTAATTACTACTCATATTTTTCACTGAAATCAATTTATTTCAAATTACAACATGCAGGCTCTTGTTAAAGGCAGATGCACTAGTTACCCACAGAAACTACTAATACTCCTATTGTCTTCAAATTTGCGTGCATAGCAAAAAATGAGGAAAATGAGAAAAGACTCTGGAACAGCATAGGGATTCCTACTACATTGTTCCCGTTATCAGTAAAATCCTTACTGACCTCTCACTTAATCCTTCTCTCATTATTCCCTTCAGTATGAAGCATGCATTCTGGACAACAATAAAAAAAATCTATAGTGTACTACCATTTCTGTCATTTGCAGCTAATGAATGCTTTTAAGTATTGACTAGCAACTGGTCTAATAATGACAATGACTCCACCGATTTAGAGCAATAAATCCAAAGACTTGGCAGGCTTCTACGAGTATAATAAGCTCAAACATTCATTCAGGAAGATTAAGAAAATGGGCAGTAGACTCTTGAATATTAGAGATTCTCATGTTTCTTTCCTTTTCGTAACACCATCTGTCTGGAAAAAAACATAAATTTACACACTAAACACTGTGAAATAAAGTGACAGCTAAGGTAACTCTGAGGATTATTTTTCTTTTGCTGTAGCCAAGAGAGTGGGTCAATTACAATGAATATGATTACTGCAGGGCTATGAGAGCCCACACTAACAGCATCTATTAAGAAAAGTTTGGGGGGGTTAAATGCCTGTGTTCAATATCTACTGTGGACAACAGCTATTACCAGTGGTTCCAGATATTATCAGAAATGTATGTTTGATATTTCTCATAACAAACAGACCTCTCAGTGTTTTATCACTAGATGAAAGGCTTAAAAGACTTCAGATAAACAACAGTGATATGCTTGTCTTCATCAGTGATGTAGGAGTAAAGATAATTCATCAGGCATTCCTCATCTGGTTTATATACATTTATTTTTCTCATTCAGGGGAATATATTAATTATTATTTATTTTAATTATTACATGTACTTAAATTAAAGGAAACAAAAATTACTTAGGTTTCATTGGATCACCATGGAGGTACTGCTTAAAAAAAAATCTAAATATAGTAAGAAGTAATCCTGCTGGATAAAGTGAAACAAAGAAGCCAGTCAGAAAAATTATAAAAGAAATCTGTCCAGTTGGTACTTTAGTCCAATCTGTAAATTACCCTCAGAACCAATGTTGCAAACTAGCTTCGGGTGGGATCCCCCTGTAGTATATTCCCTTTTTTGTTTGTCTGAGGTCTTGTATCAAGCTGCAGAAAAACCTTTCCCACTCAAGGGACTATGACACAAGAGCACTGTCAGGCCATGTAGAGACAGCAAGAGCTAAAAGGGTCACAGCAGATAAGCTCTACCACACAGGGCAAAGGGACACATTTCGCTGCAGTCCTAAAATCATAGAATTATTTTGGGTGGAAGGGACCTTAAAGGTCATCTATTCCAACACCTCTGCCATGGGCAGAGACACCTTCTACAAGACCAGATAAATGTCCCATGATCCCAGGAGCATGCAGTACTAACCTGTGATAAGCTGCATGGGTGAAACAGCTTCTGATGAGGCTATTGGCCAAGTTGCCTGTTTCATTGCTGTGTTTCTTTAGTAGACCTTGCATTTGCAACTGAGTTTTGGCAAACAGAGGCTTGTTTAGAGCTGCATGGAAGGGACAGAGGCTTGCAGCTCAGGCACTGAAGCATCTGGGTGGCAGATGCTTCCACAAAATATTTTTCTTCCACAAACTATTTTTCTGCAAGTATTGTAGCAGCTGTAGATCATAACAGTATGAAGTGCAGGAAAATGCGGTTAATGCCAGAGTTCCCATGACAGTTTGCATAAAAATTTGTGGCTGGAGGTGGATTCATTAATAAAGTCAATACAGAGTTTATGTCAGCTCCACCAAGGCAGATAACCATAGGAGAATCTGTCTTAGTACTTCATCTGATGTATTTAATTTGCTGATTTATTTAGTAATAATGAGTAGATTTATTGTGTTTGGAAATGGAAAGTGCTCTGCAGTGTGAAACATCCTGCTGGCTGAGATTTGGAAGCATATTGCAAGGTTGATGGCTGTGACAGAAGAAGCAGGAAGTGCATAGGTCACTGTAACAGAAATAAAAGCAAAGATCACCTATTCCCACATATTAATTTATTATTATTTTTGTGATCTTGCTGCCGTGCTTGGTCCTTGAGAGATGCTTATTACAATCAGTGTAGTGAATTTCAATCACATTGGCTCCAAAATCTGATTAGCAGCCTAGTGAGGAGGGAGGACAGAGTTGGGGGTAAAGATTTAAGTATTTTCTGACCCACATGCTTGTCACTCCATCAAAACTTTATTTCAGCAAAATATTTAACATTATTTGTCAAGGTAAGTGGCTGTTTATGGTCTGAGGTAAAAATAGAGAGAAACCTTGAGTGGGCAGCATTTAAATTCCTCTAACACCATTATAAATTGCAAAATGGTGCAAGAAAAGCCAGTTAAGGGTTCATTCCACCAACAGCCCAAAGCAAATGAGAGTTTGATGTCCTCAGGGTCCGCCACACAGATAGGCCTAGTACCCAGTAGAAATGGATGGCATAAACCAGCAATACTCTTGAGCATCTCATGTGTGATGACTAGAAAAACAAGCTCCATGTTCAGAACAACAGCTTCAGGTGCATGGCTTAAGTTCCAGCATTTGGTTATAGCCTCTTAATACTGCATATTAGAAGGCACCTAAGCAGAGCTCGTATTTCCGTGAAAAATTCAATGTGAAGCTGGAAATTATTTCAGACAGCAGTTTTACTGGCAAAGTGCCTGAGGCTTGCAGATGGTACAGCATTCCTCTGTCTTGAGTGGGGAAATCAAGAAAGCTTGAAATGAGAAGCCTTCAAACAGGAGGTGTTTCTGTGACACTTGCAATTGCAAATACAGATGATTCAAGTGTAAGAGACATCAGGATCCACACATCTGGTCTTCACATGAATAAGACAGACAATAACTCCAGAAAGACAAGTATGTTGCAGTTAAAATGAAGCAGAAACAGAGGCTTTATGATTCATAGGCTTATTTCCAGACTCAAAGCCATTTTTTGCATTTTAATCATGGTCTGCACCCAGAAAAAAAAAAATCAAAAAAACCCCAAACAAACAAAAAAATAACCCAAAAAAACCAACAAAAAAACCCCCAAAAACCCAAACCAGTCTAATTTGCTGTTATTTCTTAGGATGAAACAAAAAAATCAGTTCAAATGAAAAAAAATTTATTGTTGAAAACAAAAGAAAAATAAGAATTTTTGAGTTTTGACAAAGAATTATGTGGGAACCCATGCCAGACTGAAGGCTAAAGAAGACCCCATTTTGAATTTAAAGAAAATATGTGTCCTGGTTGTAAAAATTGTGTGTTCATCAAACTAAGTCTTGATTCACAGGGTACAAGCAAGGACAGTTCTGAATTTATTCTGGCACATGCATACTGCATTTCTGGGAGGAAAAGGTGACTTATGTGCTGCCTGTGACAAGGGAAGTCATCCTACTTCTGTTGATCAAAGTCTTCCTTAGAAATGGGGCTGCAAAGGTTTCTTCAACCACACAAAAGAATGTGTGGATGATGCAAAGAAGGAACAAATTCCTGAAGTATATGGGGTAATGCCCACCTGGACACAATACTTTGCACTTTGTAAGAAATTTAGAGAGTCAGTGAGCAGATTGCATGGACACACACTATCACAAGCATGCATGACACATGCCGAGTGCAGAAGCAGCTGCTCCAAAGATAACCAAAGAGCTGTGGAACTACAAATAATAAGCACTCATGCAAACAGGAATAAGTATTACAGATACAGCTGCATATATCATGTTTTAAAACATAGACTGCAGGTCATATCATAAGACAGGAAAATCCTTTGAAGCTGTAACTCTGGAAGAAGGGTGAGATATCAAAGGAAGGGAATCAGTGTTCAGTGATGCTGTTCACCAAAAGGGCAACTGTTGTTGTTTGTATAAAGAAATCTATCTCAAGTAGGAGTTGGAGAGATTAAACCACTTTTCCTTGCACTTTCTTGGAAGCATTTTTATTGCTATTGAAATTCTGTATATATATCTCAAAAGGGATTTTAGGAAAATTAAGAAGGTTTAGAAAAGAGCATCAAGAATTCTGTAAAGAACCTGCTATAATGAAAGAATTATGGAGCTAAAGCCATTTTAAAAAATGCTTGATCTACCATGATCTCATCCAACAAGAACCTACACGGAAAGCAGAACTTTGATAATGAAGGTTCTTCTGACCTTTAAGCAAGGAATAAAAATCCAGTGGGGAAAAAATCATATATAGAATACAAAGATCTTTAATACTGAGCAAACTAAACACTGGACCAATTTCTGGAGGCTGATGGTAACATTTTTTTTATTGCTAGCAATTTTAATTAATATTGTTTTTGTTTTCCTTTTCCCCTGAGATTTTTCTCTACTGCAAAGTGGAATATTTTAAAAGAAACTTACTGTGCATGCTAAACACAAGATTGGATGGGATAATCACAATGACTATTTCTTGCATATGAATCCACACATTTATGAAAAGAATGAAGAGTGGCACAGATTATGAACTAACAGTGCTGTGAAGATCAGCTTGGAACTTTGTGGATATGACACTTCCACACCCTGGCTGGGTCCAGTCTGAGGACAGACAACAAAGTCAAAGAACAGTTTAAGAGATGTCAGCCTTTTATGGCTGTAAGGCTTGCACCAAAATTTGAATGCAGCAGAAGACAGAATTTGTCAATATTTGTCAATAAAGAAAACAGTAGTATTAAAGAGAATAACTGATTCTAGAAACAAGTGATTTATCAAACACTATTTGGAAGACTTTTTTTGTAAGACCTCACCTGCGACTGTTAATGTCAGCCCTGTAACAGCCAGAGTTTAGTTCCTTCTCAAGAAGAGCCTTTGATAGTGTCCTCCCAAAGTTATGAAGCTTTGTTATTCATCATACCCAGAAGATGGGCAATTGTGTTCCCCTGTTGTAACGTAGAGGTTCACAAGCATCATCAGAAAATCAATAAGCATCATCAGAAAATCAATCAACATTGCTACTCTGGTGGAACAAGACACGTTTGTCTATGTTGATGTGACATCTATGCCTTCCTGGAACTCTGGAGATGCTTCTGAGAAGCAGCACAGACAGTCCTAGGTCTACACCCAGAGCTGCAGCACATAGTGTGTTTGTCCTCTCACTTTGACATCTCTTTCTGTCTTGATTTACAGTCGTGTGTCTGTCATGGGGATTATGTCATAACCATTCTCTGAAGTACATCTTAACAAATTCCCCACATAATAATTAGATAGCAATCAACAATAACAGTTGCTTTGTTGTTTTCTAGGCTGTTAAGCCATAAGACAAAGAATAAGGTTAAATCATTTTCAGTAGATTACCACAAGGATAGTTAGTGGCATGAAATTCATTACAACATCCGATGAACTTGCATTTTGAACAGTAGTCACATCTGTGACTGGGCACTTGACTCTCAACTTTAAGGTTTGAAAAAACTGCAGTTATTTGAGTATTCCCAAAGGTAAGAATTTAACATTTATAACACTTTCTACAAGGACTCAAGACTGTATTGTGCAAAATTTCTGGTAAAGTCCTGCATTTATCCTTCATTTAAGCCCAGCTTTTCTTGTGGTTTCTGGACTGATCCTGCCAGATGCTGAGTTTTGACTGCTTTTATCCCTTCTCAGTGAGTCAGTCCCTGGCAGGGCTGGAATCTTGACTTAGTCATATTCTGAGAAGGGACTGTCTGCTGTTCCAAACTGTATAGGTGCTCCTGGGAATTAGACAGGAATGCAGCAAAAGTGTTGTCATTTGTGACCTGAGCCAAAGTTAGATACTAGTGTTAAAAAACAACTGCACTGAATTGTGGTACTGCTCAGCTCTATGAAATATTAACCTCCTCCCATCATCTCTAACTAACAACTGCTTGGAAGGACCATTTTTTTGTTTTGACTAGTGTATTTGAATTAAACTTGTTCTTTTTTTATTCTGGTTGGTAGAACGAGGACTTTCATTGTATTCTCCAGAAAAATGGATTTTTTCATCTGTTCTACAGCTCTGTTTTTAGATTGTCCTGTAGTCTCTCACCTGATCAATAATATGCACTGGGCTTTGTTGTATTTCTTCTTCTCCTTTAAAAAGGTGCAGGGGAAAAGTTTTCCTATCAGGCATAGTCATCTAGGCCCAGGCTAAAAAACAGGCACAACCATCTCTTTCTGGACTGTCACATCTGTTGGTTCTTAGTTGTGACAGCCATGGAGAACATAAATTTGCAGATTGATGTATATATGAATTTGAGGCTTCTTGAGAATTTCAGACTCTCCTCACTAAGGTTTGTTCCACAAAACAGGTGTGGTTTTTGTTTAACTTTGGGATTTGGCCTATTTTGATGATATCATGGATTATCCATTTCACAGGCAGTGAGTGTAGGGATCCTAAACTAGGGGTGAGGAAAAACAAGGAAGGAGTAAGGCTTTTCAAGAACAGAGCCAAATATAGAGAAAAAATGATCTAATATGTGGGCTGGACAAAGTTTCATAGATTGTTCTGGAAATCTTTGGGTCCTCACACTCCTGTCTCCTATATCCAGGAGCTACAAGTACTGCTGAGAGGTGCCCAAAGTACACATCTCCCTGTCAATCATGAGGCAGGTAGGCATGTTCTAGCCCACCACCCAGCATTCTTGTCATGTAAATAAATGTTTTGGACATACAAAGGTGCAGCAAGGGGAATTTCAGAGTCTCCAGTAAAATGGAAGCTCAGCTCAGGAGACAGCTACATGAATTAGGGTGATAGGTCAGACCACTCCAAGTGACTGTAAGTTGGGCTTCCTAGCCCACTGGTTAAAGATATGGAATCAACACACTAGCTGGTCTCCATCACATGCCTGGACAATGAATTTGGGAATGTCACTCTGCCAGTTTGTGCCTATGTTCCCTGCCTCTTATTTCTTACTTTTATAAACTGCAAACTCTTTAAGGCTGTCTCTTGCTCCAGTTTTTCATAGTGCTTTTTTTTTCTGAGCTGGAGCCTCTGGGACTACTATAATACAAATAAATAACTCTATGCCTATAGAGGTATTATGTGAAATGAGCTGGGATTTTGTATATGAGCCATTAGATGTGTGGGATAAGATGAATTCATTAAATTTGAAAACACAAATGTATGGAGTGTGAGTACTCTCTTAGTCTCTTGCATCACACTGAGTGTATATAGACTAACAGGCTTACATATATTATACATCCTTATCCTGTTATATAAAGTGGATCTAAAACACATTATATTAAATAAAGTGTGTTCTCTAGTAGCATGTACATTATAGACACTCAGAAAATAATAAATAAAATTGAAATAGCATAAAAATTAAAAGGGGCTATATTCATCACTTCCTAACCACAATCTTTAGTGACATTAGCAAAAACCAAAAAGGGTCAAAGGTATGTCAGCCTCACATTCCAGAGGCAGGCATGACTGGAGCTCATTTACTCATATCTGAAAAGCTTTGAAGCCCCTAGAACAGCAGTTGCACTAGCACAGCCTGGAGTTCCAGCTGCAAAAGCCTTCTTTCAACCTGATCCCAGGTGAATGCCCAGCAATCAAGTCACATATCACCTGAGCTATAATATTATTGGTATAACAAAGCATTAAACAAATTTATTTAAAGCTAGATAGTACACTTGTCTGTGTGCAGTGCTGCTGGGCCTCTGGATTACTGTGTAAACAAGGTCCAAAACATCTTCCTCAGTATTTTTTATCACAAAAGGAGTATTTAGTCTTTTGACATTGTGACTACTGCAGTACTACGTCTATGACTTGGTTTGCTGCCTCTGTAGTTTGCACTTCATGAGCAAAGTGAACTAGAAAAGATTCTGATCAAGTAAGCTACACAGAACCTTTTACTTAGTCTTGCATGTTCGGATTTGGTACTGGCATTGTCCCTGCTTTGGAGAATTTGTCCCCTTTTGCCTTCCTACCAGCCATGACAACAGGATGCACAATAAAAATCTGTGTTTACAAATCTTGCATGCAAATGATTACGGAACAGCCACGATATGCAGCAATTTAAATTTGTTGACAGAGTTGCTAAGAAACAAGCCTTTTGATTCTGTGAAACCCTTTTTGATACAGATCCACTCTCTGACAGTTGAAGTTATTGAACAAGAGTGAGGATTCTTTAAAAGAGGAATTTCTGACATTTGCTATGTTTTCAGAGGCTGTAACATAACACTGAATATTCCTTCAGTGTCAGTTTTGTTCAGTAGCAGAGTGTCTGATTCCATATATATTTAAACTATCCTATATTTCAAAAATTGGCTTCAGCACTTCAGTACTACCTTCACCCACTCTCAAGCACAATTGTTTTGCAAAGAATTGTGATCTTTACATGCTCCCCTGCCAAATACCTTGTAAGTTTCTATATTTTTTCCAATCTATTCTTTAAACATCCTTTCTCCAGGGCATTTTCACAAAGGACCCCATAGAATCTTATTCAGATATCAACAGTAAAATACACCATTATTTTGACATTCCAGTATTATGAAGACAGCTGATGTTTTAAGAATATATATTCACACTGTAGACACCAAACCATTAAATACTGTAGCAGAGCTTGGGAAAAGAAAAGGGTTTAGATTCATCCCAAGTCAGATTACTCGTATCACTTAGCTGATAAAATTAGAAGCACTGTCATGTAAAGTCTTGTCAGTAAAAGAAGATGGTTTAGCTCTTATGTGGGATGAAACACATTTGGGAGGCATCTAACCTTCACTTTATTGCTAAGGCAGCCTAGAGCAATTATAGTCCTAATTTAAACACTTCAGTTAGGTGTTTAAAATTAGGCAGAATTAATCCTAATTTAATTGATCATAACCTTATTTTTTCTTAGCAGGCTTAGTTGCAATTGCAAGCTGTCTACACCTATACTGCCTTTTGTACATGGCTGTCACACAGTTGAATTCAATGCCCAAAAAGGAAAAGGCAGGTGACCAAAAATTTCAGGTTTTTATGGGGATGGGAGATAAACAAAGACAGTTACAGTACAGAAGCAGAAATGAGAGGCTCAAGGAAAGACCACGTGACATCTTCCACCTCTGAAGGCATACACAGCCTTCTAGGATCAGCCTATTACTTTTAAGGACATTTTGGATTTTTCTGCTGTGAAACACAGGAACCTAATGTCATGTGCCTGCCATTATTTTTAATCAAATAAAATGGCTGCAAAGTAATAAACTGAACTTGAAAAGGCAGGAGGATGACTCTGTGAGGAGAGGGATCGATCTATGCTAGTCAAAAAACCAAACTGAAACAGAGTGGAGTAAGAAAGAATCACTTTCAGGTTTACTCAGAAGCAGTGAAGACTATCTCTTCCTACCATTTTCTCTTCACACTGTGTTCATAGGGACTGTTTTTTCCTTGTGAAAAAACACATCTCCTGAAGTTGTGCAAAAGTGTTTTGAAAACGATTTTTAAAAATGTGAAATAAATGTAAAAATAATGAGTCATACTCCATAATGGCCATTGCAGTGTGCATTAGAAAGCAACCAAAGCACTCTCAGCATGCACTAATAGCTTGCTAATGCACAGCCTTTGGTGCCTTATTGCTATAGTCGACATTTACCACAATGAATACTTTGCAGCAAGAAATATTTTGGGATCCATTATGCTTTCACAACCTTGAGCTGTGCTGGGAAGGGCTAGAAGTAGAGTACTGTGAGCAATGGGGGCTGAAGACCTGGAGAAGTCACTGACACTTTTGCCTTTTGTTGGAATACAGGTGGAAAAGACCCACCCCAGGCTCAGTCGTCCTGTGATGGAAAACACTATTGAGAGAGAGAGACATTTCATAGAATCATACAATCATTTAAGTTGGAAAAGACCTCTAAGATCATCAAGTCCAACTGCTAACCTGGCATTGCTCTGTTCACCACTAAACCACACACCTTTTGATCACACCAGGGATGATGATTCCATCACTTCACTAGGCAGCCTATTCCAGTGCTTGATAACCCTTTCTATGACGAAATTTTAATATCCAATTTAAACCTGCCATAGGGCAACTTGAAGCCATTTCATCTCATCCTGGCACTCGCTACCTGGGAGAAAAGACCAACCTCCACCTGGCTACAATCTCCTTTCAGGTAGCTGTAGAGAGTGAAAAGGTCTCCCCTGAGACTCCTCTCACAGAGAACACCCCCAGCTCCCTCAGCTGCTCCTCATCAGGCTTGTGCTCCACACCCTTCACCAGTTCCATTTCTCTTCTCTGGACACACTCCAGCCCCTCAATGTCCTTCCTGTAGTGAGTGCCCCAGAATTGAACAAAGGATTTGAGGTGCAGCCTCACCAGGGCTGAGTACAGAGGGACAATCACTGCTATAATCCTTCTGGCCACACAATTCCTGGTACAGGACAGGATGCCATTGGCCTTCTTGGCCACCTGGGCACATGCTGGCTCATGTTCAGCGGCTGTTGACCAGCACGGCCAGGTCCTTTCCCACCAAGCAGCTTTTCAACCACTTTGCCCCTAGCCTGTAGTGCTGCATGGGATTTTTGTAACCCAAAAGGTTCATCTTGAAGGCAGTGGTGCAAACCATCTTGTACCAGGGCCTTGGCTTGAATATCTCACAGGGTTTTCATCCTGACACCATTGCAATCCTTGTGTCGCTGCCCCTTTGCATCTGGACACCATAAATCATCTCTCTCTCTCTTTTTCTGTGTACAGAAAGAGGCTGAGTCTTAATCCCAGCCTGCATGAGACCTGAGAAAGGTACCATCAGTGCTGGGAGGGGAGGTGGGAAAGGAGGATAGGGGTTTTTTGCTCTTGGTTGCTTTTTCCTGATATATTGGACAAGTAGTTCCTTGGAAGCAGGAAGTACAAGAGAAAGGTGTTAGAGTATAAAGTAACATTTATAAGATCCCAGTATAAGAACTCATTTCACTGATTGACTCAAAGCTACCTCAGAATGGGCAATGCGACATTTTATTCAGTGGAGAACTCACTGTTTTTGTTCCATTTGCAATGGAACTCATACACTGGTATCGATAGGAGCCCTTGTTACCTTGAGAGAGTCCCTCAGACCACCATCATCACACAGCTCCTGCTGTGCCTTGGGGTTTAGACTGCAAACTAGAAGAGACAAAAGTGTGGGTTTTATTATAACAATGCCTAGAGATATTATTACCAAAATGCATCATTTCTGTTGGCCTAAACCCATGGCTTGTAAATTCTTCATGTGAGTAGTCCATGAAAATAAGCCTCTATCCTCCCTTGATCTTTGAGAGATGCCAACCCCAACCACAGCTCACAAGGGTTGGAACTATGATGGAGGAGAAATCCAGATTCATATGACATCCCAATGGAACAGAAGTGTTTGAAAGTACATTGTTCATGTAAGTAAAGGTATGGAGGATAATTTCCTCATTTGAAAATATTTTTAGTGAGAAGAAAGCTAATTTCCAAAAAAAGGCAAATTAAAATGTTTCTCTCAATTTTCTTGCTTCAGGGTTTTTTGTTGTTGTCGGGTTTTTTTTCATAGAACAGCAATTTATTTTGTTTTGCATGTGATCTGTATAAGTTGTTCCTATCAAACAAGGCAATGTAATGAATTGTATTGAGCTGTGTAAGTCCTAGCAGTCGGAAAACCAATACATTTCATGTCTGGCTATGCTTTGTTTTCCTTTAATGCAGACAATTTAATGTTAGTGATTGAATCAGTGAGTTTTCCAGCAAAAATGACAAGGCAGTCAACTTGAAATCTAGCATTATTAGCCATCGTCTCTTCTAGTTTTGTGTGCATGTTGAGTGATCTGGGATGAAAAACTAACAAGCACCTGTCAAATCTGAGACATCAGGTTTTCTGACAGAGGGCCCACTGGACATTCCTATCAAGAGAGCCTTTATGAGTAAACCGTGGAAATCTCTCTCAGACAAAAAGGAAACAGAGCTCATCAGATTCTGCAGACCCTTGACTTGGAGGGCATGCTGTCTCCAATGAAAGGCTTTTGATCACAATGCTTTTTTTATTCAGATTTGACTTCACATTATGGCTAATCAATACCTTGCAACAGTCTAAGTCCCCAGTTAGATGCACATCTCACAGTCAGGCAGGGAGACCTACTAATTGAGAAAATGTCAGAGACCCAGGTACCATCGCCCTCAGGCCATAGTCTTGCCTCAACTCAATCCTTTCTTCCTATCCCTGCCTCTCTTATCACAGTACCCTAGAAATGGTGGAAATAAAATTTAGAGGCAAGACAGGCACAGAAAAGCAGGATCAATTCCTGTCGTTTGCCACCAGTGTTTACTGCCTTCCCAGGTCTTCAAAGGGTGTTTTTCTTTCATAGCTTAGGGTAACTTAACCTTTTATAAATAGAAAGATGGTAAAATTAATGAATTTAAATTGTTTGATTTTTCTAGGCCTGATATTATATCGACTTTCTGAAAAAAGACTATCTCTTTAAAATCTCATTTGTTTACATAGAAACTGGAAGGTTTTTGTCATGTCTTCAATTTTTGCCATGTGTCCACTTTGAAAATAATCCCTTCTCATCTTTCTGCATCATTTTTCACCAGTCAGACTTTTCAGGTGAATAATACAAAGTCCTGTAGAAAAAGAGCAAGGTAACTTCAAAATTAGGACATGGGGCATGTCCTCATGCAGGGCAACACCAAGAGATTTTGGCAGCAGCAGAAGGATGTCAGGCTGATCTGTTTCCCAGTACCTGACTGAGGGTTTGTGTTCAGTGGAGCATCACAAGAGAGGCGCTCGTTTCTGGTCTTCTGTGACCACAGATATTAAAAATGAAGGGTTTTTCTTTTGTTTGTCTCCTGCCTCCATTTGGCATTTTCCTGGCAGCATTGTTTGCCTAGCCTCTGCCATAGCCAGTTTCCTGAAAAAAACCCCCATGTTTGTAAACCTGCCTTTGTAAACTATGGTAAACCAACCGCTGGAGGGAGTCACAGATTAGGGAGCTGCTGGAACTACCAACGGCTGCTGGAAAAACACATTTTACTTTGGGAATCGCATTATATATCCGTCCTGTGTGAAATGAGTGTTCCATGGCTCTGTAAACATTTTTACATGGACTTTGTCATGGGCTGAACTGGTCTTCCACATATACAAACAGTTCCTTCATCAAGGTGAGAGCTACTGTCCACTTTTTCTTCTCTTCCATTACCTCTTACCTCTAGCCAAGTTGTGGCTCTGGACAGATGTTTCAGTGACAATATATTAAGTGGTGGAGAGAGAAAGAAAGACTAGATGTAGGTTAAGAACAGGTAACAGTGCTGAGACAAGGGTGAGAAAGGAAAGCAGAAGGAAAGGAAGCAGAAAATGAGGAAACAAAGGACCTGCATTAAAGATAAATACTTAGCTTTTGCTCTGTGCATCATTTTTCCCCAGAATCCCTATCAGGAGCTCCTATTTTTGCTTCCTATTCTTTTTGACATTCTTCACTTATATCCAGCAGCCCTTCTTCCCAGAACAAACATCTTAGAAGGTCAGATTGGACAGCTGCTTGCCTTGCAAATAAAACAGTTTTAAAAAGCACACACTCCCATTAACTAACGACTAACCTGCCATATATATATCTACTTGAAAGTTCAGTCAAGCAATTATTAAAAAACACTTAGCAAATATACCTGCATATTGGTAAATCTCTGAAATAACGTTGTTTTTATAAAATCCTTTTATTTGCTTCAGTTTACATTCTCATTTCTTTTTAAAGTTAAAATATTTCTTTCTTGTTTTTTAATTATGTTGTGAGGATGGGGGAAATTACTTAGCTTTATTTTTTGAGAATAAAGAATTATTTTAAATTATTTTTAAAAATTATAAAAGGCCTTTAAAGTAGGTGACAATGAAAAAAAAATAAGCAGAGAAAATATCTTCTGCATTCAAAAATGAATATTACCCTGAACATTTTATGCGCAGTGAAGACTTTTATACACATTTGCCTTTTCAAATGGCTTAGACTGTAAACACTAGTAGCAGAAATTGAAGATGTACTGAGTTTCCAATGGAGCATTCAGGGTCTGGGGTCAGGAATTCAACAACAAATGTCATATTTAGGGCACCATGTCCTGCTAACAGAGTAAATCCTGAGAGAGTCCCTACAGTCACTTCAGGTTTAAAGCAGGGTTTTCCAAACTGTATTAGTAGAAAAAAACCTTCTAGAAAAAGACAATGTGCAGGATAAACAAAGAAGGATGAATAGAATTCTTGATGGTATAAGAGAAGGCAAGTATTTTCCAGCATGGGTGTCTGCTACCACATAAATATTTAAGTATGTAACTACTCACCCACATCTGAAAATGTTGGTTTGTGTGGTTTACCAAAGGCCAAAGCGGGATGAGTCTGGGAGGCAGGGTTAGTCTCTAATTCAGTTACCTAGATTGGGTTGCCTTTTATGCTGCCAAGATGGTCCCTCCTGCCCTGTGCTCACCAGATTTGTTGGCTCCCATGCAGGAGCACCAGCACTGTCCCAGTGCACACGGTGAGGACTGCCAGAGCACTGGGCTCTGATGGGGGCAGCAGTCACAGCCAGCACCAAACTGATCTGCAGTCCTCTTCCCCTTCCCCCTAAAAATCCCCAAATCCAACCCTTCCCCCCAAAAAACCCACAAAACCCAAAACAAACAACAAAACACAACAACAACAATAGCAACAACCAAAGGGAAAAAACCCAAACAAACAGAATAAAGAAGGAGTATCTATAGAATTGAGTTTTATACAAAAGCATTTGTCTGGCAGGAAGGTGGGAACAGAAGCAGGCTGAGGACAACCAGTAATCTTAGGAAAAACATCTAAGCAACTATAC
>NW_008236445.1:1258526-1259250 GCF_000691975.1 Corvus brachyrhynchos | reverse complement strand
CTGTTCCTTCTCAGTCACCTACACAAAAAAAGTTCTAGAGAAGTACTTAAAAATATTCACCTTTATATCTTGAATTTTCAGTTTAATCCAGAGACTCTGTCAGCAAGACAAATCAAAATATTAAAATATAGAATAGAATAGAATAGATTAGAATATATAATGCCAACGGAATTTATGTTACTGTAGGACTAGCATGCTTTTAGCTACAAGTCACCCATTTTCCCTCAAGGAAGGAAAGTGCAGGTAGCCTATATTCAAAGAGCAGAGGTGGAATGTATTTTCTTTAATTCCCTCCATTATTTCACTGTTAGCTGGGGAAAACTGTTTGGCAGGATGTTAAGAGTCTGAAAATAGGGTAGAAAAACTGCTTTACAGGCTGAAATCTGGCCAAAGAGTCCTTTTTTCTTCACTGCTCTCACTTTTTGTTGACTGCCTCATGCATGCTATTTTATACCTGTATCTTCTCTGTATGATCACATTAATTACATTCCATCCATTCCACTTTGATATCTCATTAAAATCTTATAAATGATCATGCAGTGACCTTGAAGGACATGCATAATACATGAAAGTAAACCTGCAGTAAAATGTATTCTTTCACTCCTGACTGGCTACATCCCACATTTCTTTTTCCTATCCCCAATGACCCCAATATGGGGAGTTATGCTAGCTGAGCCAAGGTATGCAGTAGTGTGCAAATCCACTAACTCCATTAGCTTTCCCT
>NW_008236445.1:1227767-1258505 GCF_000691975.1 Corvus brachyrhynchos | reverse complement strand
CTTATGTTTGGATGTGATGGCCCTGCTACTACTTAGGGCACTATGCTAATTACCATAAGATGGTGACAACAGGTGCAAGTGTCACTTCATATTCTCATCATGTGTATGAGAAAAATAGCTAGCAGCACCAAAAGCAACTCAAGAAAATGTAAACTTTAGTCAGCAGCCTGTGATTCTCTGAAGAACTATTCTTTAATGCTTATGATTAAAGGATTTACAGGCGGATATTGTTGCTTTTTCTGCAAGTACAGTAATTTTGAATTCATAGGGATGTCTTCACAAGCTATTTAAAGTTATGTCTCAACAACATACGCTTACGTGGTAGTTCAAGTAAAATGCAGAAGGCCTGCATTTATGGAAGTTTCGTTACAGAATAAAAGTTTTACTAAACCACATGTGCTGCAGTGAATATATATTGGAACAGATATAATTTCCAACTGAATGAAACCACTGTGCTCCACTGACCTTGTGCTCGTAACATAGCTCTGCTCTATTGTCAGATTTGCTTATGTATACGTATAATTTTCTTCCTCCCTCTTTGTCAGGGTTTAGTACCTCCCTTTTTCTTGATAGGCAGCAATTTACTGAAGCCCAGTGGTGGTCCTCCAGAAGGCTGAGCCAGCAAGATTGTTGCCATTTTACCCTTAACATAGTCTTACTATGGTAAGAGAAATTTAATGGAGCACACATGGACCCACCTTAATCCTTTGTTAGAAACAAAAAAACCTTATGAGACAGCTTTATATTAAGTTGGGAATACATATTCTATTCTGCTAACTGTTGGAGTAAAAAGGTTTTTCACAAAATTTTTTTCTATTGTTACAAACATTTGTCACTATATTACCCTGAAAAGCTAGGATAAAATGGAAAATAGAGCTACTTTTGAATTTCTAAATCAAGTGGGTTGGTCTTGAGATTCTGTATTGAGCACTCTCACAGCTCTTAGACCTGTGGGCATGATGGGCATATTGAAGACAAGACTTTTTTCCTAAAGGCTAAACTGTGCAAATGCAAAACTAAAATGTAAGTTGCATTTTAAAATAAAATGCAAGAACTTCATATTTGAAGAAAATTTCAATTTATACAGAAGGAAAAAAGGATCATGGGTAATCTGTCTCTAAGCTGAAGACCAGCACATTTTTTGCCCAGCTTGAGAATTTCTGTTTATATATGCTACTTCACAGAGCCAGTGCTCAAGGGCTTCATGGTCCCCTTCTTTTCATAGTTGAGTCTCACTGTGTGGAGTCATCTCAAAATAACTCATCCCTTCACTGTAACCCTTCCACAGATGAAACTGAACACATAAGGGGAATAGAAATTTGTCCATGGATCCCATTGGATAAATTAAATGGGAGCAACTACAGACCTTGTGAGGTCTTGTTTTCAGTAGAATAAGAAATTTGTCAGCATAAATAGTATTACTCTTATCAAGAGGATAACATTCTCCACTGAGGCCTTGCCTTCCTACGAGGGTTTTTCTTTGTGTTTGGGGTTTTTAAGTACCAGGGAAAGCAGCATCATATCTGATCTGAGAGGTGTATTTTCTCAGCCCAGGATATACTAATGCCATGTTGTGATCAGCTTGGTACTAACAGATAAAAATACTGCTGGGTAAATCAAACAAAGGAAAAGGTCAATGATGGGTCTCAGTTCTGAAAAAAAAACTGGTAGCTTGGAGATTTGCCCTTAATGGTACTCTATGCTCCATACTGATTTTAAGACAGGAACAGTGATGATGACATGAGTATTTTTAATGAATCCAGGTGATCAATTTGCTGTATTTCAGTTGAAATGCTTTTCTGTCTTTTTTTTAATTTAGCAGCTCTTATAGATAAGTAAAGACTAGAGAGGGATTAATAAAGAACAACTAATTACACATGACTTTCCAAAGAGAGTCCTTAAGAATGGAAAAGTAAATTTAAAAGCAATAGATTTATCATTTTATGATTTTATGCCTTTACACATGGCAGCATCTGGCTGACATTACACTTATTTGTTGGGCATGAAGAAGTTCTGCTAAACACAAGTGCATCTTGACCCACTATAAATTCTCAGAGCTCTATAAAAAGGGAGGAACAAAATTCAGTTCACCTGTCTGCACAAAGTCTAGTCATACAGAGCTGTAAATGTTGCTTTATCCAACCTGCTCTAGTGTTCCCTTTCCCTGTATGTGCCACCATGCTTTACAAATAGCTTTAATTATTCCTCCTTGTGTCCCTGTCTCTCACTTGAGAATGCAGATGTAAGATGATGATCTTGTACTAAAAAGTCCTATCTTTTGTCTGTATATACATGGCATAAGAGTTGTATGGATTGAGATGTAATGTTCCTACACAGATTAAAGCGCTTCAGGCCAAGCTCAGTATATTCTATGGGCAACCATATCCTAATAGAAGAAATTATAGGGAATTTTCAGTGGAAAATGAAACAATTTCTATTTCCAGTGAACTTTTTTACCTCCCTACATTGCAAGACTATGAAGAGATTCACATCCCTAACACACATACCCATAGCTAAAATAGAAACCAAAAAATAAGAGTTGAAGAGTGAACATAAAAAGGGAGGACTGCCTCCTGAAAAACAGTTTACTCCATGACACCATGTGTGACCCAAAAGTCTGATTTCTACATACAGGTGTACTCGAAAATGTTAAGATAAAAAATGAAAAGTCTTAATTTTTCCATAACAATGAAAGTGTTTGGACAAATTCCATGCTCTCCAGAAGCATATTATAAAAGTATGAACTTCTACCACAAAGTTAAAGAAGCTTCTGACCCTCCTCAACAGTATGACCTGCTCCCTTATCACATCCAGCTGCAGTGATTATACTGCTATGAAGATCCTTTCCCATATTCCTCCATCCAGGCAATTATAGGTACTGTGGAAAATCCTAAAGGCCAGCCCTTACTTGGCTTAAACACACAAGCAGCTACACTGAAATCAATGACAAATTTCCATAAATAAAACAAGACCTAGAAATTCTTCTCAAGTCTTCCCTGTATTCCATCTAGAAGGAGTGTGACAGAAGAAGGAATGTACTATTCCCTGATAAATCACTTAACTCCCTATGCCTAATAATCTCAAAACAACCACTTTTTTAGTGACTATTTCCATTTTATTTGCTGTCTGCTGAAAATATACCATCTGCAAGAAAACCCTTTGTTCATACTCAGAATGTACTCTGCAACCTTCTAGTCAATATCTCCTCTTGATCTTCTAATTAACTGTTAGATTTTGCAATTTAAAAAAAATGTAAGTGGAAATCCCCCCCCCCCCTTCCTAAAGCAGACATGTAAAAAATGTTGTTATTGTCACTCTGTTGAAGCACATTGTCTGAATTACATTCCCCCTGTTGAGACTTAGCCTGAATGAATTGTAACTGCAGTATGTCCAACTGTTTCTTAAATAATTCCCTTTTTTTTTCTGCACCAGGTTTCCTACACAGTCATAAGATCTGGCATCATTTCCATCAAGATCATTCAGTTGTTTATGTTACCACAAGCTATTCCTTCTACTTGAACTGAAAGTGTAAGCAATTTATATTGTGACATATAATGAAAACCTGTTTATCTTCCAGAAAAACATCCTTAATTTATATAGTTAGCTCCTTCAACACGCCTTATAGTATTATAAGTTTTGCAAAACTTCCACTGAGCCAAAACTAATTTTATTGCTTCATCCTCTTTTCTTTTCTGTATTGTGAATATGCGATCCCTAAATCAGCCCTGCTCTATTTATCAAGATGGGCTGATTTTCTAGCTCTGGGTGCCAAGAGCCTCTGATCATGAAGTTCAGTCAATAAACTGACTTCAGTAAGTAAGCAATTATGCATTGCCTCTGGAAACATGCTTCCCACCTTACAGGTTTTGCATACTTGTTATCCCAGTAAGTATCTGTGAAATTAAAATCCCCCATGATCAAAGTTCCAGATTTTTTTATAAGTATCTCTTAGCTGTAAACATGTTGTTTGTTTCAGTTATTCTAAAACACAATTTACAAGGTAAAGTGTCTACAGTCACCACTGTAAGTTGTTTCTTTTAATCAAGCAGCTATGTACCAGAAAAGTGAAACACTATTTTGCATATACACAGTTAAAATATACAAGCCATAAACAATAACGCTTCCTTGGAGCTCATGGTTTATTAAATGCAACAAAATTAAAATGACACGAATTTTGCTCTAACCTGTGAACAGCCAAGAAAGACCAAGCATGTCACCCTCGTCATTTACTTAAAGACCAAAAAAAATGCCATCTCCAAAATCTTTTTATTAGGGGTAGGATAAGTACTGTGCAGGGGTTTTCAAGTAACAAAACTAATTTGGAGCAATATAATTGAATATGCAATTCTAATATTAAAAAAAACTGAGCAAGAATTAACTAAATACATATGTATTTGAAGATTGAAAAAAGAGATTTAAAAAAAAGAGGTTGTAGTTTTGCATTTCTGCCTGTGTTTCAATACAGTACTTTAATCTCCCAAACACCAATACATTAAAACAAAAATTGTTGAACTATTTCTTTTTTCCCTTTCTTTACCTTGAACACAAAATTAGGACACTGAATTTGCAGAAAGTTATTTATAGTGGAGAAATACATACCAGAATATTTGAAATTTCTACCTGAATAAATGTTGGCGGGTGGCTTATTTTGACTGTTTGTCACCTACCAAATGCCTCACTGAGGCTTCAGGAAGCTACAAAGTAGGCCTAGATGTTAATTGAATAGACAGGCAAAATGATTATTTGCATTTTTCTCTAATCTTTCTTCTCCCACACCTTTCCTGCTACTTTCTTACTTGATTGCTGTGGAAAACACCATCATCCTACTTACTGTTCAAGCCCATAAACAAGTCTTCAGCTTGGATCTCTGCCTAGGTACTGTCATCTAAACTAATATATTTTAGATTTTATTTTTAAACAGCAGAAGATAAGTCCTTTCCTGCCCACTTACACAGAGAAGCCTTTTATCACTTCATTTCTATATTGTTCCTGCTTTTTAATCTCTGTTCTTGACAAACAGAATGTTTCTCTATTTATATATTTGCTGCAGACAGCATACCTACCTGGCATTTTGACCACATTTGGCTTGTTCCATAGGAATGTTTTGCCAGTCACATCAACTTTAAAGCTTCCTCTTTTCACCAAGAAGATCCCTCACATGGAGTGCCAGATGCTGAGGTAAATTCTCAGGTTAACAGTTTCACAGGTTTTCCATGTTGCTGCTTAGAAGATCCCCCACTCTTGAAAAACAGTGTCCAGTCTCCTTTAAATTCCTCCCTAAAGTTCTCTCTGACTACAAATATCTCTGGAAAATGATGCAATTAGATCAAGGCTTCACTTGCCTTCTCTTTTTTCTGCACAGACTCTCTGTATACCCTGTGCATCTCTCTTGCTGTGCCTTGCTTGAGCTCTGACTGTCTGCTCTTTGGAGCAAGGATCATGAGCTTTTGTTTAGGCTCACCTGCCCACAAAGTGCTGGTCGCTTTGTGCCACTAGTAGGGAACAGCCCAGACAGGGAACATCAGGGGAAAACCCTGGACACAGCAGTGGATGTCTCTGGGATGTCTCATGTAGAAGAACACATTCATTTTTAGGCAACTCTACTAAACCCACAGTGAATGCAATAGTAGTTGAAACACCTAGATGACATATACATAGCTACATTTAAGTCTTTTCTGGTTTGAGAGATTCTGGAGTTTAATTTCACCTCTGCTGACTACTGCTGCTAAGCAGTATGCTGGTCTATCCTCTTTCCATGACATTTTGTTGAAAAAAAGGAGCTGCAGATACTAGCTCATCTTTTCTGCTAATCAGAACCAAACAGCCTTTCCTCAAGCTCAGTTTTGTTCTGAATTTAAGCATCTGGCTTACTCTAAGTACATTTACTGCCCATGCAACAGTCAGTCTTTCTATGGTGGAAGTCTCCAGAGGTAGCTGTTTATCAATCCTGTAGTTACCTGCTGGACAAGGATCTGTGACAGGTGACTGATGTGAGGGAAAGACTGCCAGTTGCTCTATCCAATTTCCTGTGCTGCTTCTGGTAGAAGATGGCTTTTTCAGATAACTTTCCTTGCTGTTCACAAAGCTGCATCATCACTAACACTGAAATGATCAAAAAGACTGCTCTTGTGTCACTGAAGTTATTTTCGGGAAAATTAGAAACAAAGACAAAAGGAGATGAAAGCTTCTGTGAAAATATCTTTGAAAAGCATTTAACTTAGATAAACCTGTCCATTTTTTCTTGCCAATGGAAAAAAAGAGCAATCCCTTTAAAGCCAGAACCTTTGAACCACAGACTCTGAAGAGCATTCAGGTAAAGCTGTTGAAGTTTTGATGCAGTAGGAGAAGAAACTCAAAAGAGGGTTGATTTTGCCATCCTAGAAAGGATGTGTCACTGGCCGAGTACCAATCTCCCTGTTTGATATGTTATACAAGACCTCATTTGTTAAGTCTTTGTTAGACTTTTCTTTATTGTAAATTGAACAACTAGAGATGATAGACCTGCAAATAGAGGATGTGAGGGAAGAGAAAATAGTCTGAAGAGTTTAGGCCAATAAGGACCGAAAGGAACTAGAGAAATTTTGGGGCTAGCAAGAAGAACTAAGCAGAACTGATAAAGAATGGGATGTAACCAACTACCAACAATTACTGCATCAAAGCAAATGTCCTGTTTCCTGCCTCTAGGGAAAACAAGTGATACAAATGGAAGGAAAAAAAGTGTGAGGATCAAGACAAGACAAATGAAGTTGCAGTCTAAGGACTAGGTTAAAAAAATGGAAAATCTTTGAGACCTTTCTCTGGAAGTAGCCCGGTAGCTAGCTAGATTTGTAGGAGGCCATTCCTCTGCTTTCTCCATAAAAAAAGCAAAGAGAGGGGACAAAAGAGATTATTTCATCTTCCAGAATCTGTTCTCTCTGGAGAACCATGTAACATGCTTCCAATATCTGCTGGTCAGTTTTGCATCATGGTAGGTCTGAAAACCCTTTGGCATGTTCATGGTACTCTAGATGCTACACTAAAAGAAGAATGCATCTGCTGCATTATGTAGCTAGTTGCTATCCTGGAGCAACCAGCAGAGATACTATTAAGCAGCAGTGATTAATCTTTACACAGCAAGATTCCGCACAGTGAGAGCTAAGCTAGAGGCTGAAGAAATATGGAGGGTTTTTTCCACATTAGTTTGCTGTGCACCACAATAAGGTTTCTTTTCAAATCTTTTGGCTCCCATTAAACCTGTTTCTTGGGACTTTGAAAAGCTAGAATAAATCAAGTTTATTTTGTGAATATTTCAACCTTCCATCAACCTTCCTGTTCTTATTTATTTCACTTCACCCCAGAAAACTTTTGAGAGAGAAAATATGAAAAATATACCTTTGCACCTTCTTTTTCAGTCCACCCTCTTCTCAGATTTAGCATAAAGGGATCTTATTAAAATTAGATTAATGTCTTGGCCCTTGTATGCAACACTTATCTTGTACATCCCATCTTATGTGGAAATAGTGATGGAATAAGCACCTTTATGTATTGTATAATACTGTCTCTTTCAAGAAGGTGTCCTCATTCAAGAAGCTGTGCATTTCTTTTCTGCATTAGTTTCAGTGAAGACCTTTACTGTATCCTGACTGGCTTTTTTTTTTTTTTTGTCTCTAATACTGAAAATAGAAATTTTTCTTTATGTACTAAGGGAATTCACTGGCTGTTCTGAACAGACACTCTAAGCCTACTCCATATTCTGTTACCATTGAGAAAATATGAATTAACGCCACTGAAATCAAAAGATGTTTACGAGTATAAAACTGACATGAATCAGCTCAGGAACAAACTCGTGTCTGTAAGCTCAAATCATGTGTTTGGTTCAGATGTAATACTTAGCCAGAAGTAATATTTACACTGCATCAAGATTAAGGAACTGATTGTGACATTTTTATGCTTGTGTTGAGAGCTTCTGCGTGGATCACTGATTCCAGGGTGAATACATAACTGTAGAGAATCAGTGCATTGAACACACTATCTTTCCAATTCTGTTTCTTGTAATTCTTGCTTTGCCCTGGTGTCAGAGCCCAAAGACATTACTGTAGAGCCCAGGTCAGAATTCAATGGACTTCCTCCAAAAGTAAAATGGAACAAAATCAATAAAAGCCCCCAGGAAGTTCAATAGCAAAAGATTCCATCTTAGACTGTGTGTACACACTGTAGTCTAGAGATTCTTTGGAGTACCTGAGATAAAAGCTTGGTCTATAAGTTAGTGCCATTAGTGGCATAACACAGAAGTGAAATTATTTTGTCTTTGAACTTTTCATCACATACATGTGTCAGTTGTAAACTTCATTATGTTGATCACTTCCCTGGTTATAAAACATCTTCTGAAATCTAGTTACTTAGGGATCTTTGAAACGTAGCACCTGTATTTGCTGTCATGCAGTAAACATGTAAATGTACCATGAATTTGTGTGAATTGGTTGATTTCCTGGTGGAGCCACAGATGAAGCTACTGATGAGGGAATATATGCACTGTCTTTGCAATGTGGGCTTAAGGTTCTACAAAAGTTAACTTTTTATGTTCGCTTGATGTTTGCCTACCCTTGCAGCAAGTGTGAGCTTCAACACCAGGAGAGACACAATATAGCTCTGTAATCCCAGAACTGTGGCACACTGCAGCAAATTGAGTCCCAGTCCCTCTGTCTGCGCATGGCACCTATCAGTAAGGTAGACACATACTTTCTGTTCTCTTTCATATGGTGATGAAGGGCAGCTGAGGGGCTCCTCTGTGCTGCTGCTGAGTCTGGAAATGACGAAGAAAAAGGCTGAACAACATCTTTGGAAGGAATGAGACAAGTTTGAAGTAAAAGAGTTGATCTGACAAGTACAAATCTGATAGCTGAAACTATCACACTGCTTTGGTACTAAAAAAGCAGGAGAGGAATAGGAGAAGAAAGATCAACTACTGCACTGCAGCAGTTTACCTGGGGCTGAGGAGATCTCCCTTCTAGTATGACCTAGTTTGTTCAACCTTAGCCAACAAGAGGACAACAACAGATCTCAAATTACATAACATTTACAGGTATTTTAAAACATGCTGAATGAATAAAGTACCCCTTCTTCACCCTTAGGCTGCAAGTGAACAATTTCTGTCCCTTACCTCAGCATCTCTTTAATTAGTTGTTCAAACTATCTGCAGACATCGTCCGCTCCAGACTCCATTAAGGACCAAATGTCCCCTTTCTTATTGTTGGGTTTCACTTAGGATATTTCATCGAGTCTAGAATGAATCTTTAAAAACTACTTCATTGTAACAAATGACAAAAGTAAACTGCACACCACTGTTGAGCACATTACTGACATACAGTAATGACATTCAGTTCAGCATATCTGGGACTGGGAGGCAGTTCCTAATACAAAGACAGTTAAAAAAGAATATATCAAAGCTGTATTTTTAAATACAGTCAGCTCTTAAACTTTCTTCCAAGGTACATTATGGACTTAATAAATGCTGAGAGGTTCTACTGTTTGACTGAGGGAGATAAGTACAGCTTGAAAAATATTGGAGTATCGTCATTTCTCCCAGAGTTGGAAATACTGAATTTACATCTCATTGTAATCCATTCATTGGTTTATAGACCTCCAGCTCTCCAGGGAGCATCACAAATTCTGGTGATCTCCCTGAGTGCTGGATTTTGCATTTGAATCTCTGATTTAGCTGAAAGATGTATTAAGAAACCTCATGTAGCCAGAGAGTTCCCTATTGACTACACATCTGAGGAGGCTCAGGAGCACAAGTTATTCCAGCAAGGATATGGAATAAATTACACTCAGTAATTTGCCTCTAGATCAGCCTTTCTCCACATAGAGAAATAATGTATTCAGCTGGACAAGCAAGCCCCATTTCAGAGAGTGTTTTATGCAGAGTATATATTTTACAAGAGAGCAGAACAGATCAAACCTGGCCCAAGCAGGGCCTGGCCGGGCCCGCTGGCCCCCACACGGGGCCCGCAGCCACCTGTCCCAGCACCGGAAACGAGAGAGAGCTTGGAGGGGGAGTTTGCCTATTCTTAAATGTGGATCACAGAGGTGATCACAACTTTAAGTGGCTTAGAGAATTGTCCATATCCAAACTGGCCAGCTGATAGGTTCTATCAGTTCCCAGAGGAAACTGTAAGCACCCCTTAGCAAGGACGTCCCTTCCGGGACTATGCTTGCTAACCTATGACAGCACATTACTGACATACAGTAATGACATTCAGTTCAGCATATCTGGGACTGGGAGGCAGTTCCTAATACAAAGACAGTTAAAAAAGAATATATCAAAGCTGTATTTTTAAATACAGTCAGCTCTTAAACTTTCTTCCAAGGTACATTATGGACTTAATAAATGCTGAGAGGTTCTACTGTTTGACTGAGGGAGATAAGTACAGCTTGAAAAATATTGGAGTATCGTCATTTCTCCCAGAGTTGGAAATACTGAATTTACATCTCATTGTAATCCATTCATTGGTTTATAGACCTCCAGCTCTCCAGGGAGCATCACAAATTCTGGTGATCTCCCTGAGTGCTGGATTTTGCCTTTGAATCTCTGATTTAGCTGAAAGATGTATTAAGAAACCTCATGTAGCCAGAGAGTTCCCTATTGACTACACATCTGAGGAGGCTCAGGAGCACAAGTTATTCCAGCAAGGATATGGAATAAATTACACTCAGTAATTTGCCTCTAGATCAGCCTTTCTCCACATAGAGAAATAATGTATTCAGCTGGACAAGCAAGCCCCATTTCAGAGAGTGTTTTATGCAGAGTATATATTTTACAAGAGAGCAGAACAGATCAAATATTTGGCATAGAGACTTACTTTTACAATCCCTCAAGAAAATAGCACTTATTTCAATTTGTGGAGGTTTGCACTGTCAACTGGAAAATTCATTTCCTAGCTATCTCTGTGACATCAGTACTTGGATAAATCACCTCTTCAAATAACTTTTCAAAGATCTTTGACTTTAAGGATAAACCCCACATTATTGCAGATGGGAATGGTATTCAGATCTCAGGATTTAATCTGTTATGGGTAAGACACAAAGGCTTTGATAGTTTGGTTTAGGTAGGCATGACTATCCTGACAGTTACAGATAAATGTCTGAATTCTAAAATATGCTCTTCACTTATCACTTTTACTCCTCCTTCATGGTAAGATTTTGTCCTTTTATCTCAGTGTTTTTCTGCCTGTATGATAGGCCTGGGTTTCCTCAGTTCAGTAATGAGCCCATAGTAGGAACAGCAAGCATCCCAGCTATCCCTTGCTGGTTATTCAGTGTTCCTGAAATCTTCCTGTGTTTAAAAACTAAAAGGCTCCAGCACTACAGAGCATATACTGAATCCTGCAAATTTAAATATCCTGGATAACATTCAGTCAGTCTGAAAAAACCCCAGATACTCGATGGCCCAACAGAGAGATTAAAGACTTATAACAAGCAACTTCTGGTTTCAAAGGATTCTGGCTATTTTAAGAGGAACATACTGCTAGATAAGAAAAAAAATTCTTTCAAGAATATAAGGCAGTGAAATAAGAAGTGCTCCAGGACCTTTCACAAACTGCAACCTTCTGTCTGGAAATTCACAGTTCTTATTTTGACAGAAGTCACTCTTCTCGTACTAGTACCAATCAACCTTAACAGGGAAAGGGAGAGACATTTTGATTTCTGCACACAAATGAAGTCATTGTGTTCAAGCAGCCTGTCAGATGATGAGAAAATTAGTTCAGCTAAATCGCATCCTTCTGCTGAAAAATTGCTCAGACTCCAAGGTTTCACCCTTCATCAATGCTGAATTGCTTGCCTGTGTTTCCAGGTTATCTGCATGCAATGTCAAAATACTGCAAACAGTGCTGTTCATACAGCATCTCTGGCAGCACCCAACCCACAAAACACTTGAAATGTGGTGCAAAATTGTGTTCACTTGGCATGAGAATTCCTGTCCTCTCTCAGACCTTCTCTCACCATATGTTCACATCATTCCTACTGACATTGGTGGGAATTGTGATGAACCCAGAGGAAAAGCCTATTAAAAACAAGTGGTGTTGTATAGCTTATAATATATGCTTCAGTCAGAAAAGGAGGAACTTAGCTTGTCGTTTCTCATAAGTCATAGGAAACTGGATAAAAGGGGAGTAAGAGAAATCTCTTACCTGCTTGAAATCTTGGTATGAATGAACTTTTAGCACAGATGATCCAGAAGTGTTTCTGCAAAGTGTTGAATTCTTCAGGCTTTAGAAATGTCTTGAAACACCTAAATTTGGTAAAGCATACCTTCCTTTCCCTCTGAAATCCCTGTGGAGAGGTGTAACTCCAGAAAGTGAACTCAGACTATTTAGATTCTAAAAGAAATGTAGAAGTCTTCCCTATTGTCTGGAGATGATATTTCATTCTTACATTCTTTGTGTACTCCGGAACATTACCTTAACAAGTAGAGATTTTTTTTTTTTTCTTCTAGAGAAAAACTTAGACTTATTCTACAAATAAAAGATGCTCTCATAAATTTAAATCAGTTGATCAATGTATTTCAGTGGTCTCTATATATGGATGCTGTGTTAACAAAATATCTGTCAATGGATTTAATCAGTTTTGTTAGAGACCTTTAGAATATTATATGAATTAAACGTAGGTGTGTAGAATTCCTTTGATTTATCAGTCTCCCAGTGCTACTCTTACCTACTTATATATGTGAATGCACATCAACTTTTAAAAATAATACCTTATACTTTATGTATACATCAGTTGGGTTAGATAAAATACTTTCTCTCTAGTATTTAGAGCTGAAGACAATAGGTAAAATACGGATTTTTCCTTTTTAGTTTTGTCATTGTGAACAGTTGGTTTATTTATTCTACAGTTTTATTCCATCTGTAAAAAAGCATCCTAGAACAATATAAAGTATGACACAGAAAAAAAAAGTAGTATGAAATACAGAAAAAGTACAATTTTTTTTATCAAAACAGGTCATGTCTACTCAGCCTAAGCAATTTCATTTTTCATGTTTTGTGGAACATAAATGTGTAATATGTATCTATATTGCTAACTAAAATTAAATTATTTTGAAGCACTAATAAGAGAATTTGACTGGACAGTTAATAAAATGAATTTGGGACTAATGACTGAGAAGCCATGTTTCAACTCCCTGTGTGGATGTGTTTGAACCCTAACCCTAACGCTAACTTCCATTAAATTGTTGTAGAAGTTTTTCTGAAAATTCTTCCTTATCAACAGCCCAAGAATCAACCAGGATCCATCTAAAACTTTAAGTAACCAGCTAATAATGGCAAGAATTTGTTCTTTTCTATGTGGATGGGGATGGGGGTCTGGAGATGGCATTTATAGATTAAAAGAGGATAGCTGCTTCGTTAGATAACATGTGCCATAGGAATTTCTCCAACCATTTCTTTTTAAATCTCGAAAAATATTGATGTTTCTATTTGAAAGTTCTTCCCTGATAGAAAATATACCACATCTCTTGATAAATTATAATTGATATTAACTTTCAGTATTAAAAATGTATATTGTATGTTGCATCTGAACTTGTCTGTCTTCAGGTTCTTTTAACCTTTCATTTGATCATCTGGAAAGACAGGTCTCCCTGAGTTCTACACTACCTTTAAAGTGAATTTCTGCTCTGTGAGCCTAACCAGAGCTCTTTTCTGTGGTTGTTTATTCTTGTAGAGAAAAAGAGGATTTGGCTCAGAGTTTTGGAAAGGTGTGTTCATTACAGGCTAGTCTTGTCCCTTCTCTGTCTCTCTTCAGATACTGTGCTGCTTTTCTCTGAATTGTCAGCCCTCATCTTGTTGCTCTGCAAGCCATAGTCATATCATGTGGCTATCACAGTTGTAATACAACACTCCTTTTTAATCCCATTCTCTTTCCGTAGGTAATTCTAGCTCCCTGATCTTAATTACTCAGTCTTTTCTTTACTGTGTTTTTGTTCAACCCACTTTGGACAAAATTTCCTCTCCTAAGCTTCTTGCTCCAACACCATTGTCTGTGCATACTGTCAATTTTAACCCCACCCCTTTGTCAAGTCTGCAATCTCCTCTCAGTTTTAGCATATTTTCACGATTTCCTGATTACAGTTTCCTTCTATTGCTAGCACAAGTATCTGTCAATACACTCCTTGCATTAGTAGGTTTCAACTACCCAAACTCTGCTCAGATCCTCTCCCTAGCAGAGCTGGGAACATTTCATCTTCTAAAGCCATGGCAACATTGGAGCTTCTAAAGGAGTAGGCCACAAGTATTTATTTTCTAGCAGATGTATATTAGTGATTGTTTAATATAATAGCTTCCACTTTTAGAAACAGCTGAACAGTTTTTTTATCAGTTGTATCCCAGAATTTTGTCCTGAAGATTTCAGGCCACTGTTAGAATTTGATGAATTTATAAGGAACAGATAACAGTTCATTGTAACAGACAGGAATCATTTATTTTACTGTAGTGATATCAATTCTATCAATCCCATAGTACATAAGCACAAAGCACCAAAGTAGATTATATATCATCCCAATCAGAAACATTTAGACCACATTCTTTAAAGACCCATCTGATTCATGAGAGGTTTACAAAAACTGTTGGCAATGTTTAGTTTCATCATCAAGTACACATATTTTGTTTCAATCTCCAGCAAGGGAGTGTAACTACTTTGTGGAAGTTTAAAGCTTGACCTTCATGAAGCATCTTGGGTAAAATAATTGAAATGTCTGAGGTTCGTAATATGTGTAGCAGGGGATTCTTTGCTTCTAACTTAAGCCACTAAAAAGATATCTAGTGTAAGCTAATATTATAACATCCATCAGTAACCAGCAGAGAGAGACAGCATCTAGTAATTCATCCTGTTTACCCTAGACACCTACCTGAGGAAGGATCAGGTCACCCTCTAGCAAACTCTACATTCAATCCACCAGCTGTGGATGTAGCCCACATAAGACTAAATGTCTATCTTATGAGAGCTAATAAAGTGAGATGAATCATACTCTGAGAATATAAGAGGATAGATTTATGTTTATTCTTTATTGAAAGAGACTTTTTATAACACTGAGATATCCCTTTGATTTGTGACAATTACTATAGTTTTCAATCCTATATTCTGAGGCAATTTCTGTATTAAAAGATATGTTATTCTGATGCTATAATTTAACAAAGGTATTTCATTTGCAAGTGTTCTTTATCAAGGTACACAGTTTCTCCCACTAAGGAATTTGTATCTGCTAGATATTCAGCAGTAAAACTACTGGGACTGAGGAAGTGGCATTTAGCTGGAAGAAATGAAATGTTGAGTATGCAAATGGGTCATGGATGTTCATTTGTTCTGAGCCTTGCAGGAAGCATGTCTTTATTCAATACTGCACTTACTTGGGAATGACCTGGAATATAAAATTTGTGCATTTACTCATCTGTGCAAGTTAGGATTCCACCAAAGCATCAGAGATGTTAAATTAGACAGAGAGATAATAGCAGATTATGAAAATCACAAAATTATTGGGAAAATGCTCTGTCTTGACAATTCAGGGGCATTCTGGGTTTTTTTATGCTAACAACCTGTAGCTATGAATAATGTGTTCATTTGTTCTCAATGTTTACCCATGTGAGATTAGTCTTGTAAAGATGGAAGAGTCTTTACAAGTAAGGAAGGGACTAAAGTGGTAGAAGTGTATGGGTGGATGCCCTACCTCTCTTTAAAGATTTGTAGATTTGCAGTCTGATTCACTGAGAGCAAGTTATCTAGAGGGGGAAAAAAGGGCTCTTAAGTCCTACACCAGTATTAATTTAAAAATAGCTGTACAGCATTTCATGTGAGGTATTCATCTATCTCTCCTTTAATTCTAGATATTCATTATCATTTAAACCGTTGACACTGATATGTGCAAAAACAACAAACATAATAATTTTGAAGTATGTCACGTCAAATGTTTCTGTTTACAGAAAGACATAATTCAACAAAAAGGATATTTTAGTTGCTTTGGAAAATGATTAAAATTTCAGTATGCAAGTTTCTGCTGTTCTCACAATACAGACTGCTGTATTTTTACACTACAGCACAAATCAGCAGGCACAATCTTGAATGTGGTCTCATGAGACCAGAAATTTGAATTTATTTCAATATTTTGAGGTTAATGATACTTCTCTGTGGCCTGTTTTCTTGCCTATCTCACTTGTGTTTTGATGGGCACAGACAAGTCCTAAATTCCAGAGAACTGTTCAGATGCTTCTAACCATTTTAGGAAAGGAAACTGACTGTCAGAAGGCAAATGAAGAGGGCAGTTGGCATGGGATAATGATGGCTTCTGAAGGACCCCGGTCAGAGGTAACAATTGAAAATCACAAAAATGCATAACAATTGGCCTTGCTGGCTGGAATGGATGAAAATTATTAAAACCATTCCTGCCTGGAGTCCTCTTGATAGCTATATCTAATTCAGCATGGAATACACTTTCTAACTTGTTTTAATGAAACAGAAATGTTCATTCCAAAGAGATGAGCACTTCAGATTTTAGAAATAATACATAAAGTAGCCATTTATTCCTCTAAATGCCTCGACTTTTGAACAGATGATTCTGTATTGGACAGGAAATCATTTGTCTGTAAGAGTCATCTAAGTGCCAAAGTATAATGCAATGCTCACCAAATACCAAAACTCTCAAAATGCTGACTTCTGAAAACTTGTTATTGGAGATGCAGAGTAATCCTACTTTGCTGGAGATGTAGAATAAGGGCAGACATGCCATACAGACAGAACCAATCTCTCATCTTATGAGACAAGCTATTTTCCTCAGATCCTAGCTGAGAAATTTTGCTAGGCTGATAAGCATCCTGGATACCTATGCATAATGAAGAACATTTTCATTTTCCAGTATGATCACACCAGCACTTATTGTCATGGAGATACAAGTAATGTATGAAAAGGCCATTTTTCTCAAGAGAAATATGTTGATATTGTGGGTTTCAGAAATAAGTCTAGAAAGTGGCATGTTCCAGTGCACACAGGTGTAAAATTTAAAAGTACATAAGAATATATATTTTTTTATATTTTAGGCCATTATTCCTTCTTGAAGTAGAAGTCAGGGCAGAAGTAGATAAAGGGGCTTGGTCATTCCACATTCCCACAGGTGAATTTCATCTGCTGAAGACAAACACTGAGGTCTTCAAGGAATGATGCTGTGTATCTTTTCTTAGGAATGAACAGAACAATGGATTCAGGGTTATTATTGATATTTCAATTTGAATAGGCATTTCCATCAGTTGTGTTTCTAAGAATATCCTACCAATTAATCCTAGTGCTTGACTGTTTGAAAACTACTAGCTCATGTAAGTACAATATTATAGAAAGTGGACTTTTCAAAGAGGCAATATCAAGATTTTCTCTCAATAGTTAACTGCAGCTACTGTTAAATCACTTTGGAGTACTTACGTTTTCATGAGAAAATGCAAGTATTGTCTGCTCCTGCAATTTGCTCCTGAAAAAATGAGGGGAGACCTCATTTTGGCCTTCCAGTACTTAAAAGGCAATTTGTAAAAATTAGGTACAGTGGCTTTTTACATGGACATATAGTGATAGGACAAGGGGGAATGGTTTTAAACTAAACAAGAAGAATTTTAGATTAGATGTGAGGAAGAAATTCTTTATTCAGAGGGTGGTGAAGCTCTGGAACAGGTTGCCTAGAGAAGTTCTGGATGTGCCATCCCTGGGAGTGTTCAAGTCCTCGTTGGATGGAGTACTGAGCAAGCTGATCTAGTGGGTGGCACCCCTGCCCACAGATGGGGGAGTTGGAACTAGATGATCTTTAAGGTCCCTTCCAACCCAAGCCTTTCTATGATTCAGTGATTCTATTGACTATTTCTACCAGTAACAAGAAATGCCTGTATCATAGCATGGTCTCAAAAGCAGTGTCTGTTTAAAAAGTGAACATTTCATACTCTGTTATCTATGGATAACTCTCACTTTTCTCAGTTCTGCATGGCAGAGCCCTTCACATAGTTTAGCCTCTAACTCAGCACAGCATATGTGCACAGGTTTAATATTAAGCATACCTCGAGACCCATTTAGATCCTCAGGTCAATTAAGAATTGCATACAACTTATTTGCTAAGTCAAGCATGGGTTGAAGAGCTTTGCCAAGATAGGATCTAGGTACCTAGAGTGAAAAATGGTGTATTCAGAAAGTTCTTCAAGGCAAGAGGGGAGAAATAACATGACAATTTTTTTCACATATGATACAACTGCTCAACCTGGCTTCATGCAGATTTTCCTATAATTCTTTCCTTCCCACATTGTCCCATGGCCCATTTTACTTTCTCAAACTTTCTGTTTCCCTGCTTGCAGCCCTACTCTCACATTCTTGCACCCACAGTTCTCTCACACACAAGTTCTGCAGCTCTTCCCTCTTACCCAGGAGGAATGCAGCACAATGTTGGGATGCCTGGGATGATGACTGAGCAGACTGGCCAAACTACATCCTGGCTGAGCAGATGACCCCTGAATTCAGCAGGCTTTGACTGGAGTCTCTTTCTAGCACAGATCTTGTTCCTTCTTTATAGTCACCCATTAATGTGTCACTGTTGCTTCTTGTTTGTCTGTCACTAAATCAATAAGTAGCATAAGCAACAGTAAAAGATAAAAAACTTACCAGGACTGGAAGGCTACTAGGATGTAAGACTGTTAGGATGCCATATTTACTTAAATGTATCAGACTGAAAAATTATTTATAGGAACTATTTATTTCTTAGTTACTTCCACAAAAATTTAACTTTTGTTTCTTGTTTGGACATGACAATACCAAGCTTGAATAAAACATGACAGTGATGCAGCGGACAAAGATAAATACTGTCCCACTGAAAACTGGAGAAGTTGCCTAGGAGACCTAGTGAGAGGAACTCACCCTGATTCTCCACAGGACTCCTGACACCACTCAGTTTTAGTGCACTAAAATTAATCACTGTTATTAACCACTGACACCTGCCTGCTACATCCGTAGGTGCATCAATCTTGATTGTTTCCTCCTCACTTGGTATTATGTGAAGACTCTCTCACAGTCTGTGGTATCATCATTTGCACGGACTGTGAGTTAGTTCTCTTTACAAAAAAACAGGTGCAAAGCATACTCCAAATGTACTTTTAAGTATAGATAAACTATAAATTATTAATAAAGATACATTATTAAGTAAAAGAAATTAAAATATCCCCCATAAGGGGATATCTTCAGGATTTACCTGAAAGAGAGTTTAAAACTGTGATAGATGTAAGAGGCAAGGATTAATATGGGAAAAAAAAGATCTATGTAAATAGTTGCTAAGGCTAAATCTATGCATATCCAGAAAGTGGTGAACAAGTCCAAAACTGCTATCTTGATTGATCTTATATGTTACATTTTATCACCACCTGTAAAAGATATTTTAATTACTCAAAAAAAAGGAAATAAAAATGCATATATTTACTGTGTAGTTTGCAGTACAAAATATAATGAAATAATCAAGGAGTGCAGTTTATGTTGTACTCTGGGGTTTGCACTATGATCTTTGTGGCAGCTGAATTGACAGGGGATTTGTTTGGGCTGGTACTGAGGCAGCAGGTGCCCTGCAGTAGGAATGTTTGCATCATCAGAAAAGTGGGCAAGTGAGCTTGCTTCATCTGTCTTTTTCCCAGGGTCTAGCAAATTAATTTTAAAGCCTGAGGAATCAAACCCCACCCTTCATTCTCACCAGTTAACACCAAGTAAGATGGTTGCTCTCACTTTGTATGGCTGAGTTGCTGCTGAAGGTCCAACAGCAGGCCTTCTTCCTTACAGGTTTTATTCTATTTTCCTCCACTTTGGTGCTTTTGGCTCTTCTTTTTCAGTTCAAGTTCCACTAATCCATTCTCTTTTCCTGGCTCACCACCAACATACACATTATCCATTCTTTTTCTTGAACCATATTCAATGTCTCTTGTCAAGCTCCACTGCATATTCATCCTTTCCTCTTTGATGCCTTCCTAGAGACCTTGGTCTACCTTAACTGAATCCCCAGCCCACGGTCCCATAAATAAACCACTTTTATAAATTAACGACTTTTAATTTATATCTGAAATCTCCCCTTTTTCCTATCTTCTGTTTCTGCTAGAATTTTGCTCTGCTTCCAAGAAATCATAGGCAACAGAAGTCATGACCTTTCTTCCTCACCTTGGTATACATTTCCATTTTCCTCCCCCTTTTACAGAGGTTGCACTATTTTCTGTCATAGACATTGACATTTCCCTTTTGCTGTCTCCTCCAAATTCCATCCTCATGCTCCTGTTCTATTGCAGCTTCTCACATCCTTTGTTCCCACAGACAACCCTTCTTTTACTCTTCTCCTAACCTTCACACTCCATTTTGACTTCCCCCTCATGGTACAATATGCTTTAGAAGCTTTAGTCTTAGACAGTGTCACCTCTGACCTTTCGTTCCTTTCCAAGTACAGCTTTAATTCCCTGCTCTATTTCATTGTAAATTCATCAAATAGCTTGTTTACAATAAGAATTGGTAATTCTTCTCCTCTCTTTTCAACCCATACCCTCCCCAACACAGCCTTTTGCCCCCTGCCCTGTGTGGAAACTGTTCTTGCTGGGCACACCCAAATCCTCTTCCTGGCCATTCTTGTTCATTCTCTTTGGCATGTCTACCATCTTTTATGCAGCTCTCTGGCCATTTCTTTATATAAGATTACGTGCTCCCTTCCCATGATATTGTCTTCTACTAGTCTTCCTTTCTCTTCATGCTTTTGTCACATCCTGCGTAAATCCACAACAAATTTCTTCCCCATACAGGAAGGAGTTATGAAAAGACTCTTCTTCCTTTAGATTTATATTATTCATGTAAGAAAATGAATTGCAGGTGTTCAAACACATACTTTCCTTAACTTAGACCACCTTTTCCACTTCACAAGAAACTCTGCTTGGTGGCCTTCTACTTGCTTGTAGACCCCTAGCTTCTTTGCAAGTTAAAAATGCTAATTATTTTCTAACAGATACTTCCCAATAATACTTTTCTGAATAACTGGATCATATTTTCATCTTCATTCAGCAGAAACACATTGTAAAAATAAATAAATTAACAACACATATATTGTAGACCCTATCTAGACATTGCCTAAGTTTTCTAAGACTTTTGGCAAAGCCTTTTCAAGATGAATTTCTCTTCATCCTCTCAGTTATTCCCTTCATACACACTAATACTCAAACACAAATCAAGTCCTTCATCCAATCCTACCTAGCTTACTGTAGTGCTGTTTTCTCCACCATTAATAAACACTGTTGCTGTTGGATTGCTGTAGCAAAGACCATCTGCCAGCTCAGTGCTTTCATAGTATTTCCTTTCCTTCTCCTCTTGTCTCTTTTCTTGCTTGACACAATAGATGTAATAGCAACCTGTGAACACTATTCACCCTTTCCATATTTTACTTTTTTCAATTTTCTGTTGATTATTGGCTGCACAGCCAGTATCAGGACTTGTTCTTTTATTTCATTTTCAGATAAGCTTTTTTTCCCCCAAGCTGCCCTTCATGGTTGCCTTAACATCTGCAAATGTAACTTTTCCTTTACTAATTCTCCATTCCAGATTTCCTCTCTTTTCTGTGAAAAAAAATCTTGAAAACCTATTTTATCACTTCATTGCTATAAAGAGCATGCTGTTATTAAAAATAAGCATTAAGCTGGCAGGCATAGCTGTATTGCTCCATCTATGTCCATCTACCAGTAAGTATACACTGTTTCTTGTTTTGTGGTAAAAGTGTATGCTCTTTAGGGCAAGGACCAGCTTTCTCCTCTGTGTTTGCACATTGCTTAATACAATGATGTCCTGGTTCATGACTCCTACGTGGACAAGTAAATAATAATGATAATATCTCCACTCTTCTTTCTACAGAGCTCACCCACTGAGCTGACGGCCTAAATGAAACCCAGGGTGATTAATAATGCATTCTTTTACTGACTCTTACACGTTATTATTCTTGTCACCTGTCAGGATCCACTTTGAGGGAAATCTGTTGTTTTCTGATGAAAAAGGGAGTGAAAAAAAGGCAATTTCTTCTGCCCATTTCTTCTGAAAAGAAACTAAAAATGGGTGAATCATAGTGACAGTCATGGAAGAATTAACCCCCCCCTCCTGGAAAGCAATCCCATAAGTTGCCAGAGATTTGAGGGATTGTCACAATAATCCCCAAATGTTATGTTAGAAATACAACTTTCAACCTTATTCCAGAATTAATTAGTGCTCATTACTGCATGGACATTTGCCTGCTGAAAAGACCAAAAGACCAACAACCCATTTCACATAGGCTGCTGAAACATAAGTAGAAGATAATGAATTTTGGTTCCTACCAGCCTGTGCCAGATTTGAAGCAATGACCTAGAGGTGAGGAATTCAACATCTCATTACCACTCCCCTGAGTAAAACAGTTCTTGAATCATAGGATGAAAAGAAGGAAGGAAAAACCAGGCCTTCCTGGTGTGAGTTAAAGGTCTGCATGAACTTTGAATTTCAAAGCTTTTTCTCAATCATTAATTTAGTTCAACTTAAGTAGACTTTAAAGTCTTTAAATTAGATGACTGAAAATCTCAATCACCAAAATAAAAAGATGTAAAAACAATTTCAAAAAGCAGGGGCAGGGAGTTGCTGCCTCTTGTTCCTGTAGACCCATCCCCCTTCCATTTCTCTTTGTCACAACAAGCCCGATGAGGGAGATCGGATTAAATATGATTGCCTACTATTCTGCCTCGATGACAGCTCACCTACCGTGCTTTCAAAAATAAATGTTGTGGCTGGGTTTGTACAAACTTCAAATGTGTATTTGACCTTTTAATGTTTTGTTTAGTTTTGTTGATTTTTGCTTTAATACTTGAAAGTTTTTTAGCTGAGGAAAATAGTCAGCATAGTTAACTACACAAATGGACCAATTTGCATATGGATGCTTTTGAGATCCTCAGACTGATCTTCTCTATCAGTGGACTGATGGAAAAGCTATTGATAGATTGCAATGAAAAAATGCACATTTCAGCTGTTAATAAATGGGTCTTAGAAAAAAATGCTAACAGATTGTCAACTGGTACCACAGAAATGACAGCTAAAAAATAAACATAATGCAATCTAATTCATTCTCACTAAAATTTAGACCTTTTGCTATAATTCTTTATATAAAACTTTCCATTTTTTTCCTTGACCGTTAATACTGATAATTATATCTGTATTTCTTAAGAATATTATGAGTTGCCATTTCTGCATAGTAGCAGATTGAATTTATTCACCTTACGGATATATTATTATCACAGATAATAACTGCAGCATGATAATTATCATTAATTATTCATTTGGATTAAGAGGCAAATAGGCTTGCATTCAAGGGTCTTCCAGAGCAGTGTTCATTGTTCCAGGGCCCTGTGTGCCAGTGTGACTAATTCATACTCCTTTCAGTGCTACTGTTGACATCTGACCGGTCCCATATGTATTTATTTCAAAATATTATAAAAGGAATAAGTGCATCATTTCAGGACATAACCACTAAAATAGACATATGGTTCTTTTCTGCCCTCTGAGTGAGAGTAAGCAATTTTCTATTAGAGGAGATGCTCGCAGAGTATCATTTCAATAGATCTGTATGTATGCCCAATCTTTGCATTCCTATGTCATCCTACTTAAGCTTATATAAGCCATATATTTACATAATAGCTTTTAGCACAAATAATAACATGTGAAGCTGTACAATTTGTCTTTCACTGAACATAGTATTTAGTCAAACTGATTTTAATCCATCCTGAAGCTGAACTAGGTTTAATGTACAAGGATCTTCTAGTGCAAAGTTAGAAAAATCTGAGGGAGGAAAAAAATTAGGAAGAAGGGGGGGTATGGTTGATGAAAAAGGGACAATAAATAATATAAATGCTAATTCCTTTCTGTGGATTTCACCCAATACTTATTAGCAAACCTCTTTCTCTCTCAGTCCCTCTCTAATCTTTGCCTCATATCTAAAAAAATGTCTTGAAGGTAGTAACACAATCATCTGAGGACCAACATGACAGCTCCAATATGCACAGAGTGATAAATGTCAGTCTGGCTTTTATAGCTCTGAGGCTGCACTTATATATGCCTTCTGTGACTTACTATCTTTGCCTCCACAGATGATTCCTTTTTATTGTTAATATGTCAGCATGGGTCTGGTGCTATTCAATATTAATTGCTCTCTAATAGTCTGGAACCCTCCTTCTCTTACCCGTTTTAGTTTGTTCCACTGTTTCTAAGCTTAATTTTAAGGTCACGTCCCTAGTGTTCTGCAACAAAAGCAGCAGACTCCATGTGGAGCAGTATGTGCTTTATCAGATGTAAACACAGGACAAGGAAAGAGGAAAAGATGCAGAGACAGCAAAAGGAGATAGTGGCAACAGTGATGATAAAATATATTATGAGTATGTCAGGTACAGACTGCAAATTCCAACAGGAAAGAAGAAACAATCAGGGCAGGTTTTTATCCTAGTAGTAATTCCTTTTTGCACTCACATGCACCACCAATATATTGTTGGCATGGAGATGCATGTGAGGTGGAGAAATAAAAAGGTACTTGCTCAAAAGTGATAGCAGACAAAATATGCTTGCAGTTGTACCCTTCAAAATATGTGCCAAGAAATCACTCTGAAATTAGAAAGGAAGTGAGAAGACAGCAGAGTTTCCCAGCCTGCCTCTATTAGTTCATCTGGGTAGAGATACACCTACTGTATATTTGATTTGAAGTTTAAAGCAGGGGAGAGGGAAGGAACTGCTTGCTTAGAGGGGGGTAATGCAAGCTGGGGACACAAGGTGAGCAGTCTGAAGAAAAAGGTCTGCCATTTGTATTTTGGAAACATCTAAAGACCAGCAACCAGAGTGGAGACATTGCACCAACATTTCATGAGTCTTGGCACTGCAGATGAATTCCTATTCCAACTACCCAGTAAAAGAGGTCAAATGACATTAGTACATCAGGGCATAACTGATATGTTGAACTGGCAGAAATAATTGCATTCTACTAATGAAGAGGATAGGAGCTGATATCTGTATTTATCAAAGTTGTGATATTCAAGATTTTTTTTTCCAAACAGCTGTTCATCCATAGAGTAGAGAACAATGGGGAAGAATTTATTCATTTTTGACAGTTTTTTGGGGAGCCAGGGATAAGGCTGGACAACAAAAGTGGTACAAAATTATTAGAATTAATTCTGAAGTGCAATAGTATACAGCAGTACGTGACAACACCACTTTGGTGAAAATTGTGCTGCTGATATGTGCAGGAATCTACCAGAAGATGTCAATAGCATCAGTCCAAAGTATAGCTTCTTTCAGTATAACTTGTGAAGCTTGGTGTTGAATCCCAGCCAATGCCAAAGGAAAACAATGTTTTTCTTGAAGCCTCTTATTCTGTACAGAACTTTTAAGCCATAATAGTATGAACTTGGAAGAAGTGTGATTTTAGTTCATTAAGTAACTTCATTTTTATAAATAAAGCATTTTAGCATTCAAGTTTGTCAAGAATACAGAGATGGGTGTGAAAACCTCAGCCTCTTTCTCTCATGTATTTTTTGGTTATGGTTCATTGTTTGTTACCAAAATAGCTGAGTCCCTGTAGTTCTTTTCTACAATGACCCAAATTTATGCATCTTTCCTTCAGAGGGGTTTACTAAGTCAGAATGGTGGCGTGCTGATTTCTTTAGAGTTAAGCGTCAGCATTGTTGGCGGTCCAAGATGAAGGCAATGAAGGAGCCAGTTCTGATTGCAAAGGAGGCTGCAAAACTAAATCTCAGTATGAGTTCATGCTAAAGAGAGATACAGGAACAGGAACTTTTCTGTTTGAAAATGGTCTAATATATACTAAAAGCAATCTAAGAAATCTTACAAATAAGTAATTTTAAAGTTTCAAATGCTCATCACCTCATTGAAGGATGTCTCCAGTGGAGAGGATTTTTTAGGTTTTTTATCATTATTTACTCAATTTTAAATCCCTTTTGAAAAGGGAGAAAAGATAACTGTCTCTTACACTGACTTCCTCATCAGCAATTTCCAGAAAACAAAATATTTTGTTCATTAAAAAAAAAGAATTTTCATACCAATGATTAAAACCCAGATAATTTCATTCCTTAAAAGAATGAATAGCTAAACTAGAGTTCTTAATGGCAGCAGTTCATTATAAGCAAGTTCTAGAATAAATTTTACAAAACCAATTATTTTTTCATCTGTTAGAATGTCAGAGCATTTTACTCTCGGTTTCTGAGAAGTCTGGTAGTACTACTATGTAACCCCCCTCAAAACAGGAGTGATTTTATTTCAAAGGTTGGCATAAATGTCATAATTACATACAGTATTTGTATGAGAAAACAAAGTAGATCAAAGAGGGTGACAGAGAAGAGACAAACAGCCACAGCAACAGAGATTTCATACTTAGAAAAGGAGCCAAAATAAACTATATTTGATCTCTGTTAACACTGTTATAATTTCACCACGAATAATCTCTGGCTCTTGTGTATTACTTCTAATCCTCCTCAGGTACTGGGCTGTCTGTCTAAGCCGCTTCTGTCTGATGCTGTCATCATCCTGTTCTGCTGCTGCAGCACTGAACGTGTTGCAGGCAAATGCACTCTTGAGCTCTCTGAGGATAATTTTAGTCATATCTAAGTTGGCAGGACATGAGTGAACTAGAACAGATGAATAACAAACTGGGAGTGACTGGACATAACTGAATATGGAATTTTCCACATCAGCAAGCAGAGAACAAAAAAAAGTAGCCAAAAGCTGACTATATCCCAAAGTTACAAATACTGACATTTTGAGAAGCGATCTGCACAGGATTGCATCATTATGTTATAATATTTTTCTCCTCAATTTCTGATCAAGCCCATTAGAAGAGGCTTCTTGACTGTTTGGTTGGGTTGGGGTTGTTTTCAATTTATTTATGGAAAGATATTTTTACAGGCTAACCCAGTTAAGCTTGACAGCTTGTTTACAGTAGGACCCAGAAGACACATTATTCTATGCACAACAATATAAATATACATTTGAGATGCACACTTATGCTCATAATATTTGTTAAACTTCTGAAGTGTACAGTTATCAGCTATCCAGAATGATCTAACTCTATTTAAATATCATGAAGGTAGAGAGATTGTTTAGCTTGCTAAGATGAGAATGACTGATTATTATCATAATTAGCATTTAGTGGTTTAGAAAAATTGCATAACAGTTACTTTCTTAAAAGTTGCATAACAATCTGATACAAGAGGTTTAAACTGCATAACAAAGCCAGAACAGTGTTTTATCTCTGTTTGCATATTTCCAATTTGGGCATCCAGACTGCCTCAAACTGAAATTAAGTTATGTAATTGGCCTTTTCCTTAACTGAACCTATATCTACCTTATTGATTAGAGTGGACAAATAGGAATGGATTTAGAGATCAAAACCATTTTTGCTGAGAACCCGAAATTCACTTTGTATTCACTGTGGGAAAGGGGCTTGCACTGGTCCTGGGAGGTACAATACAAGAACTACTCTGCTTTTCTTCCCTCTGGAAGAATCTCATGTGTGTACGCCATAGCTGCTTTTGGATGTGGCTCTAACCACTTGGAAATCTCTCCAAAAGAGCTCCCCTCGGTGTGGCCAAAGGGCTGAAAGAAACCAGGACTCAGAGTAATTAATGCTGTCTTTCAGTAAAATTATACTCTCAAATCCAAAAGGAGTCAATACTGACAAATAAAGGCCCAGCCAGCCTGCTCTCCATCTGGAAGCTCAGGAGAGATCTGAAAGCAGCACTTTGTATTTCCTTATGCCAAATCAAGATCTCCTTTAAAAAAATAAAATCTATAGATATTTTTTAATATTTTGTTTTTAATTACTTTATTTAAAGACTGCAGTGTGTGATCACAGGTGAATTATTAATCTGCTGCCCCACTGAGGGTATTAATACTGTGAAGCACTAAGACACTCAGTAGCAGCTGCAAAATACATTGCTCCTCAGCCTTGTTTGCTACTGCCTTAGAGTACAGCAGTCAAGAAAATATCTCAAAGTTTGTTCTGTAATTAAAAAAGGATTGTCCACTGCCAGAACACAAAGCTATGCTGGAAGTTCATTTTTCTCCATCTGTGCAGCATGAAACTTTAATTGTGAAACAGCTTTAAAAAGTCCTATGGCATAACCTGAAAGGAAATGAGCTAAAGTGTGGGATGGAGAGCATTTACACATAACTTTAGAATCTGCCCCTAGCCTCCAAGAATCATGGCTGAGTTAGAGACGATAGGTTAGAACAAGCTGCTGCTCCATCCTCCTTATATTTCCTAATCAGTTCACGCTTCTTTTCAGAAGCATACTCCTCTTTCCAAACCATTGGATAGTGCTTATGCTATTCCTATTGCTGCTTAGTTCCCTTTATCCTCAGGAATGACTGATGTTTGATACAATGAAGCAGAAGAATTTGTTTTGGGGGTCAAGTCTCAGTGCACAACTACTCCACCTATTTTATCACAGTTTGAGGTCCTCTCTTTTGTGCACACTTTCTACCAATATTTACTGATTAATGCATCCTGGCAAAAACATATCAAAGAGTAGACTTGCATGGTACTTACCTGAATATTCATGGAAGATGAATTTGAGGGTAGCACAGCTTTGACATTCAGAACTTTACATACTCATTCTGTCAGGGAAAAAATATTATGTTGTGTCACAATGAATTCAGGCTTCGATTAAAAAGCCACCCAGTACTCGGGTGCTTAACCAGCTGGCTTGGTGCGTACAGGGAATATTTCTAGATCCTCCTGAGCTGCACACCCCTGTGGAGGCACTCCAGAGGGCTCCCACATCTCCACAAGATCCTGGCACTCCACATCTCCACAAGGTCCTGGATCTCCGTACACACACACTTGTCAGCACCCACAACTAATTGCAGAGTGTCTTGTGCCATGTTGAGACTCTTTCTACTTAGGAATGGATAGCAGGGTTTGAGTTCCACATTGCCACAGCCCACCGGGTTTCTGTCCTAAAACAGTGCCTATTCAGAGAGCGCTCAGCTGTCTCTGCAAAGCACTGAGCTGTGTAGTAGGCACGAACTGCAAGCCACCAGATTTGCACAGGATATTGCATATGATTTTTCTAGCCACAAGTTTGGTTGTCTCTAAACAATCAGCACCAAAAGCATCCCTGGTTATCTTGTATTACGAGAACATTCTTGGTGATGAGTTCATAGTGTTTAAAAGTTCATTGGAAAATTCACTGAATAATTAAGGAAATAGTGATCTCTTTGTGGCTATTTCATGAGCAGAAAGAAAGGTTAAATCATGGGATAAATTATTCATTGTGAGTTATTCACTCAGCTTTAATAGTTTGTAATTCCGTAAAGAGCTTTGCTTAAGAAATGCACTATATAAATCAATCAATAGCCCTAATAATATGCAAGAAGGATTTTCCCTTTTGTGATCTGCTTTTCAATAAATTGTACCCCCTTGACACTGCAACTACCATCATATGACCATTCTTCTCGCCTCCACTGCCTCAGCCCGTCTATCACTGGGCCACAGCTGTGACGTTTAGACACGCAGCCTCCTTCCCCTTCTTACCACCTTAACTCTTTTCACTTAAGGGTCCATCAGTGCTTTCATGTCCTTTAAGCTTCTCCTTTATATAATTATTTTGTTAAGAACTCAAGCAAACACAGTTGCACATACACTCACACCTAGGTGTTTTGTTACAACAGTTAGTTACTTCACCAGTGCATTGGAAACAGCATCATGGCACAGGCTTCATGCTCTAAAATCAGCTACCTTCTCTGCAGCCATATGGTAGAGGTGTTGAAAGACCCTGCATCTAAAGCCCCTCCAAATTCTTACATCATGCCCGCAGTGCCTTAGGGATTGAGGGTTGGAGGAGACACAGCTAGGTCTGAGTAAAGCTGCAGCAACACATGCTTCAGGGAACGGCATCTGCTTGAGAAAATGCCTGGGTGCTCTGTTGGCTTGTGCTGCCCACGTTGGAGTATTTGCTGTCACAGCCTTATTCACCCTCAGTAGTATCCACCCAGTCAAGATTAAAGGGAGTGTGAATATGTATACACACACCAAATCACTGCGCAGCCATACCCTTAGGCACAAACAGTTTTACTGCTCTGGGCAGCCTATTTACTTCCTCTCTCCCGTGCTCCAGCCCTTGCTAATTCAGAGGAGCCGGACACTACAGCTCCTGAAACGAACATCAAAACTCCCATTAAGTGGCATGGGCAGAAGTCCAGCCCTTCTAACTTTCTATTAGAGTCAGATACAGATCCTTTATATTATTCACCTCCTTTTTCCTCCCAGTGCAATCCTCATAGCAACTTCCAGATGCCACCTTCATGGCAGCCAGTACATCCCTTCTTCCATACAGAGGTCATCCAACTCAGCAGGACTGAGAAATGTACAGCCTCTGAGGCTGAGGTGTTTGTTGATGGCAAAATTGCTGGAAAGCAAAGTTAACAGTACTTTTGTGTCCTCTTGTCACCTCCTCTCATATGTCCTTTTGGTCTAACTGGTGCCACTTGACACTCTATGTCATCCTAAATTTGGCTACATGGGAATGTTTTTTCCCTCTCCTGGTGAGGAAACTCAGTAATGAGGCACTGGAACAGGTTGCCCAGAGAAGTTGTGGATGTCCCACCCCTGGAAGTCCCCAAGGCCAGGTTGGATGGGGTCATGAGCCACCTGGTCTACTGGGGGGCATT
>NW_008236445.1:1194363-1227538 GCF_000691975.1 Corvus brachyrhynchos | reverse complement strand
ATCCCTGCCTGGGCCAGAAAAGGGGGGAACTGGATGATCTTTAACGTAGCGTCCAACCCAAGCCTTTCTATGTTTCTATGATTAATAGGCATATATTAATATACTATGTTTTCCCAGTTAATTCTTTTTCTCTTACCTGCCTAAAATAAAATTTACATTTTATGACTGGAATCAAACCACTAATGTTTCAATAAAATCCCTCAGAAATTATGACTACTGACATAATTTAGATTTTTTTAGGGTATAATTGCATATATTGAATCCAATGATTAGTTGTACTGAAAATATCAGATATTTATTGATTATTGAAATATTTATTTGACTATTGGTAACCCGAAAGATTCCTTTTGGGGCACACTTCAACTCTTCTATTACTGATTCCAAACATACTAAGAAAGTGCAAAGACAATTGACATGTGTATAGCTGACTCATTCTCTCTATGTCACTATTTCAGTTTGAACTCATTTTTCTTTACTCTGTATATTTGACCTGCACCAAGTAACTCAGATGAGAACCTTTAAAAGTTTCCTGTGGTTCCCCTAACAAATCTCCTGCACAGTTAAACACATCTTGGTTTTTCCAAGCCTTTTGGCTACTTATAATTTTTTGTTGACTAAGCATCTCAAACTGTATGATTTTCAGTGGTTTGTACTCTCATTTTCTGAGCAACCAGTTTGAAGCTTCTCAGTTCAATTTTTGGGAGGACAGAGTAGCCTCCCTTCATACTGCACAATGTTCAAGCTCTGAGTAAAACATAGATGTTGGACTCCCAAATTGTTGGAAGAGTGATTGAAGTAGCACAGAAGAAGTAAAGAGTTAGATTCATTTCTTGACCTAGGGGGATACAAGAAAATTTAAAGAAAATGGTCAAATAATTAACACTGTTTATCCCACACAATAAATGAGGATGGTAATCCATGGAAAAAAACAGGTTACAGATCATATTACTAAAGACTGTACCATAAGGTGTCTGCACCAGAGGGACAGATAGATTGCATATGTATAAGTAACGTTAACTGTGTTTCCCTTTGAAGTTTTTCATTCCCGATACCATTCTTTGTCTGTAAAACTTGCATGTTAATACTAGTATGGTCTATTATTTATTTGATTATTTCTTTATTTTAAGGTAGATCCTTGTGTTCAGTCCTCTAACAAAGAAATAAATGAAATTACTCATTTTTGCTCTATCTTAGCAACCTATGAAACAGGCAAGTAGAAAAGATAATGGGTTCTTTTTAAAGTATATACAGAAAGATTAGTCAGGGAGGTAGACGTATTGCTAGTGAGGGAACAAATCTGACCCCAGAGAGTCTGAGTTTAACCTTTTAAGCACTCCTCCTACTGATATTTGTGAACACTACCATGAAGAGCGTTTTGCTGCATATTTGTACCATTCCTGTATTATATATAGTTTTAATACCCCACAAAATAGGAGTGCTGAACCATGTCTCATATTTTATTGTGCTACTAAACCATTATGAATTAAGTATGACAGATGCCCTCCTTTTCTAACTACAGAAGTTTTTTTCCCAGCTCAATCACAGAGCATTTCCATTAAAAGCTCAAGACCCCATCTCTAACCCTGGCAATACCTTCTCCACATGATTAATTATTTTACACATTGTGTAGTCCATTAGGGAAGTGTCTGATGGCCTCAGGACATGGATATCTGGCCTTTATATGCATTATTTTGCCAAACTCTTTTTCTTCTCTATCCTTTTGTAGTGAAATAGAAAACAGCATATTACTTTGGTTTTTCATTGCCATGTTTGTTTCATCCATTTATAATTAATATTTTTCATAAAAGGCATTAACTTGCACTTTCAATAATGTTTTTTTTTGTAAAGATTCAAATACCTTATCCAAAGATAAATCTTACCAAATATCAGGTAGTTCCAGAAATATATGTAAGATCAATGAAGTCTGTAGAAATATGTGTATCTCTTATTAGAAGATTGGATCAAATATTAGTTTCACAATGATAGTGTTAACTAGGAAAAAAGGTGTAGATATTGAGATCAATAGCAGCATAATGGAGAACAGTGCTGTGCTCCCACTTTGTCCTGCTGATGTTCAATGGTGCGTTGTCTTCAGTTTGGGGAGTTCTTGTGGGAAAAAAAGGATGTAACTGAACTTTGTGTGCTGTGGTAATAATAAACTCTGCCCTGCAAAATACTTTCTTGCCTTCTTGTATTTCAGATACAAAATAATAATCTTTTAGTTAAGGGAAGCACGGGGAGATTTCTAAGATATTTCTTATATTGTTCAGTATGCTGCCACATACCAAACTGGAGAAAACAAATATAATCCTGGCTGTTGTGGAAAACCCTGCCAGAACTCCCTGTATTTTCAAAACAATCCAGACTGCACTAAAGACACTGGCGTGAAGACAGAAATGTCACAAAATCTTATTTAACTGGTTTTCACTCATTAAGAGAGACCATACCTTTCTTTTCTCCAACATGCTGGAAATCAGACCACTGTTTAAATCAGTTGGGCTTGTTGATGATACCAGAGAGCACTAAAATATATCTTATCTATTGATTTATGAGAGATTTGGTGTTATGATTTTGGCATTGGGTTTTTCCATCTGTTGTAAAGCACCTCATTTATCTGAATAATTGCAACAGACAGTGAATATAGAAAATATATAATGAAAGCTTCTATGTTGATCTTGACTTAATTATCCATACCACTCCCCCCCCCAAAAAAAAAAAAAAAAATTTAAACCTGGAAGCTTCAGATAAAGTAAGATTTGTTTTGTGACCTTTATATCAAATTACACTTGTCAGATGTCATGGTTATAAAACTTCAGAACTCAGGATATTTTAATTTCCATTGTAGTTAGTAAGAGCTGAGGTAATACACCACACAAGACGACTGAATATGAAAATGTTGGTCTTTCCCCATATGAAGCTGTGGTGAGTATACACCTCATTCTGGGCACCTATCTAGGTGCCTAAATTTGGGTGGAATGAACACAGCTTTCAACCACATTACTGACTTTTCTTAGCATTATGTTCTACAACTTGATTTGACTAAATTCCTTTTTGCAGGAGAGGTGAAAAACATGCCCACTGGAAAAAAACTGTAGGCCAGATTTAAAACTCCCCACATAAGTTCTTCTCAGTCTTGCCCCTGCAAAACACTTTAAATGAAATTCTTGTGCTGTACTAAGTCAAGAGCACATCTGACCAAAAATAACAAAATTAAAAAAAAAGATCAAATTCAGTCACAAATCTTCATCCTCTGACATTCTAAATTACTCTCTATGGTCAGGTTCTTAATGTTTTGACCAGTTTGTCTCCAAAGGGAGATTTATCTAAGTCTATCAAGTATCAAGTAAACTTCAACCTCTGAGTGAGTCACGTTGCTTAGTGAAGAGGTGGCAAGAAATACATGCCTTCAGACTGAGATTCATCTGGCTTATTCCTGAGATCTCTGTTAGGACGAGAAAAATCATAATCTGTAAGTGACAGTGTCTCTTCATTGGTTGCTCTGGGAACTTAACAGCTACTTTAAATGTAAATGTAATAGTCATCTACATTTGGTCGGTTACAACACACAAGTAGGCAATTCTCTTCTGAATTATGGATGCATCTACAAAATAACTCAATTTTGGGATTTCTTGAATCAAAACTTGAGTTTTCTGAGTTTATATCTACTAGAGAAAATTGGAAATGAAAAAAAAATGTTCCAAAGGCAAGTCTGATGTTCATTCCACCAAACTGGAATGAAAAGGTAAAGCACTGGCTTTCCTTATAGAAATAAAGTTCTTTAATAATGACATGTGGCCCATCACACTTTTTCCTCTAAACAATTTTCAATTTTATTATAATATTTTAAATTTCTTAATAGAACATAAAATTAAAACTTCTGCCTTCAAAATCAAACAAAGAAGTTGAAATAACTCTTTATACCTTGATTCAGAAATCTTACGGTATACATCTAACTTAGGACAGATGCATCACATCCTCAGCACACTGAGCCCTCTCCATGAGGTACAGGGTACAAGTTCCCATTCAGATGTGTGAAACAGAGCCAGCTCCCCATGGTTATATCTATAGTTCCTGTCCCAGAGCATGCTCTGGAGTTTGACCCTGCCAGATATCTCTGGACTGCTCATGGCAGGACAGGCAGCATGGCAATCTTTCCCAGCCTGTCCTTGTGCCCTGCCAGTCATGTAGGCAAGGGCTTTGAGTATCAGAGCCACTCACTGAAAGCATTAGTGGTAGATGTTGGTGGCTCAAAGTGGGGAGTATTTGAAGCTCCCGTGACAGGGATGTAGAAAAAGGCAATAACCACAGGCCATTCTGCTTACTCTCACAATTGTCCTCTCTAATTTTCTTTTAGGAGAAGATTCCCTTTGCTTCCTACTCTCTATCCTTTCTTGCTTTCTCTTCCACTCTTTTTATTGCTGCCCTCTCCATCACAGTACATCAATGCCACAGAAAGCTTCTGAATTGCATGCAAATCAGGACACAGAATTTGCACTTAGCTGAGTAAAAGCAGTAGATGCAATCCAAGTGTCTTTCTTGCTTAGGTAAGTTGTTGTTCCCCAGATACAGTGTGTTCTGGGAAGGCAACACCATGCCAGCTTGTAAAAAAAAACCAAACAAAAAACAACTTAAACGGGAAAAGGCTTTCCTTTTTCCTGAAGGCCATGTTTTTACAGTCTGTAGTCACCACTGACTGTAGCACAGGCTGTGTGCACCACACCTCAGAAAACTGAACCAGTACAGTTATAGTTTCCATTCTGGAGCCAGACAAGAAGCTAAATGTGTTCCTGACCAGCTCAGAGACACTGCTGTGTCTTTATTCTAGCATTTGATATTACATCTGGAACTGTTAAATAATACATTTTAAAGATATATTTAGTCTTATTTATAGCAGATGTGGCATTGCAAATGATCTGCCATTCCACCCTACCTTCCCTTCATTCTCTGAACACCTACAATAAATTTTCATTTTAAAAAGATTTTCACTTTCATTTGAGTTTTCAGATATCTGCTCAGTGTTGTTTCTTTTTCCTTTCTATTTCCTTTTCTGTCACAACCAGGTGTATAAGCAATTAGCTTATACAAATTTCAGTGGGATTTTTTTTTTTTTTAAGATCATAGACCTATAGGGAATATGTAGCTTTAAAATGTATCACAGATTTACACTGAAAGATGCTCCATAAAAGAATGGCACTACAAGTTACATCAAACAAGCAAACATTTGTTATGGGGACAGTAAAATTTACTTTTCACAAAAGGAGCCTACAGTAATAATGCATTCAATTCTATTTCCCAGAATGCTTCTTAAGTATGTTAATAAAGTCTTTATTGTGTCTGCTTATAAAAGTCGCCACCATTTCCCATTAGAAAGTCTCTGTTTATTCATCAAACATTTACTGACAGTGACTGCTGGGAGCAGGCTCAGATTTCCACTCCATTACACGTTTGTGGCATAAAACACATTAATTATAGATATATTACAATATTCAACTCATTGAGGAAAAATTAGATGATCAAGGCTCATTTTCCTTGACAATAAGCAAGTTAATGAAAATACTAATTACCTGATGATGAAGTGGAGCCTTCAGGATTGAACGCTTAGCATCTGTAGAAGAGCTCTGTGAATCTAGCACAGAATATTAAAGCCAGAAGCACTGGAAGTCTAAAGGGTGGTTCATGAGGTCATCATATGCCCTTTAATCACAGGACAGAGAGTAGTTAGTTCATAATATAAACTTTTATATGCAGCTTTGAAGGATGTCATGAAAAGCCACACCAGCACAGTGTTCATTTAAAACTAATTATTTTAGTAAACTGATAGGTTTTGAATTAGTAGATACATTGTCTAGCTCAACTATTTTAAATTAACTGTGGAACCTAGCAATGATGAATTTCAGTACACAGAGGTATGAGAATGTTGGAACGGAAAAGAATAAGACACAGCCACATGACTTCATTTTCTCTGGTTTCAGAAAAAAGTCATAATCAAATTTAATGGCATATGAAGTTAAACCATTTCAAATCCAGGAAATTTCTTGTTACTTATTTGTCTTTATTGCAACCACTTCTGCTTTTGTGCTTGTATAATTCTTTTTACCACTTCCACATTACACTGTAAATTGGAATCCCTAAACTGACAATGTCATTCTTGGTTTGTTTCCAAGATCAATTTTACTTCTCATCTGCTTTTGAAATTTTACCAATACAACTGTGTAATTCTTGGGGCTAGGAGGTTCCCTTCACTCTGGACTGTTTACACTGTCTGTTAAAGACAGAATTATCATTTAGGTTTATTCAATTTAGTTCATTTTTTCCTCAATTACTGCATTTGACAACAACTTTTTAGCAAGTACAGATTGCTAAATGGGATTCATAGTCAATAATAACAAAATATTCCCAAAATATTGTTTCTTTCTGAAGATAGTAATTTTCATGTTTTGTTAACAAATTACCTTCTTAAATTTTCTGCAATCATCAGCACAGTATCACCTGATAAAATAATATTGTTAGCTTCTAACTGCCCTAAAGCCCTGTTGTATGTCATGGAAATATTTTCAATGTGATTTATTCTAATGACACCTGTAATTGTAATATATTGTTTTTCTTATGAAAACATAAAGCTCTGTAAAGCTCACAACCTTCCTCCTGGGAGCAGGATATTGGGGTGTTTGCAGAGTGCCAATACCCATAGAATCACAGAATCAAAGAATCATAGAATCATAGAATCATAGAATCATAGAATCATAGAATCATAGAATGGCCTGGGTTGGAAGAACTGAAAAGTCATCTAGTTCCAACTCTACCGCCATGTGCAGGGACACCTCCCACTAGACCAAGGTGCTCAGAGTCCCATCCAACCTGGCCTTGAACACTTCCAGGGACAAGATACCCACAGCTTCTCTGGGCACCCCCACAATAAAGAATTTCTTTCAAATATCCAATTAAAACTTACCCTCTTTTTTTAGTTTGAATTCATTTCCTCTTGTCCTGTCACTACATGCTCTTACAAAAAAGTCCCTCTCCATCTTTCCTGTTGGTTCCCTTCAGGTACTGGAAGGCCACAATTAGGTCTCCCTGAAGCCTTTTCCAGGCTGTAAAAACCAAAGTTGTTCCCACCCTCTATTCAACTTGGTGGCCATATTGGTAAAGGGCTCCCCACTGTAGAGAAAGGCTTCATGGAAATACCATGCAGGTCTTGAGTTCGGTTTTCGTCTCCAAGCACCTTACTTATAGGTTTGAAACATGCAGTTTATGTCCTTGGTGTAGACCATTACTCCTGCTTTGTAACTAGATGTTATCTGTAGTACCATATAAAAGCAGCCATCCAATATCACTTCCTGTTTAACAGGAACATCTCTATGTGACAATAATCCAACATCTTTCCAAGGCATTTCAAACAAAAGTCAGTTCTGAAATAATTTTGAATAAATTTATTTAAAATGTTTCATCCCTCCTTTTCCATGTAATAGCTTTTTGTATGACTTCCTGAGAAATCCCTGGCAATAGACTTCTGCTGAAATTAATAGAATGAGCTTTTAACTTGGCAAAACACAAGACAAGTCTGTTAGCTGGTGTAGAAGACCTGTGGGGTATACTTGTTTTCTGTATGGTGGAGAGTGCCAATGTAAGAACTTAGACTGAAAAATCTAAAACTGTACTTCTTATAACAATGCCCCACAGGTACACCAGTTTCTTTTATACCAGTTTTTTTTCTTTGGACAGTTCATGGTTTTACAATTCTGCAGGTCTATTAGGAACATTTACAGTGTCTGCTTTACTTCAGACAAAATACCCTCCTATTTTGCCTCTGACAGTTGTCAGAAGGGGCTGCTCAGGAGAAAATAAGCAAGAATGCACTTCCATGAGCTTCCACACTCAGCTTTCAGAAATGTACAGGGTGAATGCTGTTAATTATCTGGCACTTCTCCACACAGTTTATTATTTGTTTACTGTAACTTAGACATGCAATGAAAATGGAAAATAAGTCTATCATCTAATCTACTTTTGCAGTCTAAAATTTATCATTCTTACACTATTCAAAATAGTTTAATAGCAAACCTACTGGTTGAAATCAGAAACATGGTATAAGATTAGCATTGCAGTTATAACTTCAAGCAATTTTGCTACTTATCCAGTCCACAGGAAGAAAGATGTGCCTAAAAGCCTGTACATGTACAGGTTGTTAAATGAGAAATGCCATGGAGAAGGTGGTAACCTTATCTTTTATATTAAGTGCGTATGTTCAGACTGGAAGGGATACACACATCCATTTGGCATTCATAATCCTGAAGCCAGCTGTGAGTATAATATTCCTTGTTAGCGTTTTTATTCTGACAAAAACAGGAGAGATGTTGACTCTTTTTTTTGTGTAAAAGGTAATGCTCATTTGAGAAACAGGATATGAGGATTCCAGGCCTTTCCTATGGGATTTATGAGGAGAGGCATTTGTCAGGTAGTACAGGCAAAACAGAGGAAAATATGAAATTTGTTAGGATTCAGACATGAGATAGATGCGCTGTACTGTGTTATCAAGCCTTGAGCGGTTCTTACCACTTCCTCTGCAAGAATGTAGACAACGTATGCTACACATACGTTGCTTAGTATAGCCACTCCCAGGAATCATCCTGCCCTACAGGCTATGTGCTATAGAATGGCTTGCATTTGTTCTAAGGAATAACTCCCTTAAGGCCAACTGGCCACCTTCACAGTGCACAACATTTGGTCCTGGCTCCATGCCTTGAGACCCTTGGCCAGGTCTTGATGCCGTGATGCCAGCGGCTGACTCAGGGGCCGGGCACTGGGTAATAGCCCTGCGTGCCACAGTAACAGAGGACAGGTGTCGAGGGAGAGCGGGAGGCTAAGCGAGGTCCAGGCGAGGCTCGCTTTAGCCACCGATGGAGAAGGCCCAAGGAGAGACGAAGCAACGAGGGACCTTTCTCGGGGGGACAGGAATGGGTTTATTGGAGACAAAAAAAAAGGGACCCATAAGAGCAAAGCAAAGTCTCTCTGACAAGTGCTTTTCTACCCCACTGCTCAGGGTGGAGCAACCATAGAACATCCAACAACAGAACAGACAAGGGGTGTTACATAGGTGGGGATTCATACAACTTAACCAATGGGGAGAGAGGTAGGCGGAGAGGGTGAGCACGGGCCAATGGCAGAGTGATGGGGGAACCAAGGCAGGGGAGAGCGGTGGCCATTGCAGATGTGCAGGGTGCCATGTCTTTCCTGCCTTGGCCAACGAACTTTCTTGCCAGACAGCCTGAGGGTGTCTATGTTGTGGTGGGCAGCTATCTTAGGGTTCCTGGGCCTCATGAGAATTAAACCACTGGACCTTTTTTCCTACGGGGTCCAAGCCACCCTGGCGAAAGCCATGGCTCACTGCAACATCTTGAGACCAAAAATGACCTTGGGGGTTTGTTTCAACAAGGTCTAATTGGTCGCTCTGAAAGAGATGCCTGAATCAGAGACGGCACTCAATTTTGTGAGAGCATAGAAAGTATTTTAAAACTACAGAGATCTCCTGCCATATTCTCTTTCTGCTTTGACCTGTTCTCACTCTGTTGTCATATCCTTCCACCACAGATTAAAGAGAACTTCTTCAACACCTCTGTGCTTTGACAACAGCACAAACTGGAATTGCAAGTAGCCATGCATCGAGTCCCTTAGCCCTTTTACTCAGGACCATGCTTACATGCACTATTACTCTTCTACATTCTTTCACATTTATTTCATTTTCCCAATGCTCGCAACTCCTTGTAAATATTGCTGTAGCTTTAGTCATGTCTCATTGTTTCACACCTCCTGAGAAGAAATATATATTGAGAAAAAAAATTTTTTTGCAAACTATCAAATTGCAAGTTTTGATACAGGGAATACAGATACATTTTACACATGTACGTGCACTGGTTTTGTGATGCAGAAAGCCTTCCTACCGGTCCAATAATCTAAATCTTGAGTCTGGTGTTCCACGGACAATAGTGTCTCAGTAGTCGTGGGGACAATATCTAGAGTTTCATCTACCCAAGCAACATAAGATCTCCAGCAGAATTGAACAGAAAAATTAATTCTACTTTTTGAAACTGCATTAAATATTTTCAAAATAAATTTTGCTAAGCAGTTCTCACTAGTTTCATAGACTCTATAAAGCTGACCATATTTTATGTGGTTCAACAATCAGAATTCTCATTTATAGCAACAACACTTTTAGTAATTCTCTGTCACTGAGTCAAGCCTGGGTGATGTGATATTTTTTCCTCCATTTCAGGAGCAAAAAGTTTAATCCAAATTCAAAAACAGCATCCAAAATTTTGGGCAAAGTTATAAACAGAGACACAATTTTTTGTGTGTATCAAATATAGTAGCACAGATTTTGAGCAGTTTGTCACAGGGATGTCACGTCATGACACATGATTATATTTTGACAAAGAAATAAGCAAAAAAGCTTCAAGCAACATGGTTGAACTGGCAACCACCCATTGTCAATGTGCAATACCATTTTCTGGACAAGCAGAATACTTCTGAATTTTTTTTTAGTTCAACATCAGCCACTATTACAGTTTGTGGTTTCAGTAACCACCAGGTTAGTGCAAAACTCTAACTTTGCAATGTAAGTGTGAAACCCAGTCCACCTTTCCAAGCCACATTTAATCTCATGTTTCTCACATTTTATCAATCTCAGCTGACAGCTTTGAGATGTGCCAGTGAAGAGATTTAGGCAAGTGCCTTGGAGCATTCTCAGACTTGTCTGTGGTAGTTCTCCATGGTTCCTGTTCCCAGTGGTCACAAGTTTCCTTGTCAAACTTCGACAAGGAGGAAATGCCACACCACATGGTCACAGCCATATTCAGGACCCCAGAAATACTCTCTGACCTGGAAAATGTGAGCAGAGCCATACAAAGTAAATTAAGACCCCCATGCTGAATATACACATCTGGTCCCATTTGAAGCAACACAGGCTCTTCCTTCTACTCTCAGCTGGCAGTTCCAGGAGGGAATAAGTTTTCTCTGGCTCCTATATCATATCTAGTAATCTTATGGATTTTTCCTGCATATCTTATAATATTTCTAAGGGCACCAAAGACTTCTGTTTCAGAAACATTCCTAAATTTCTGACTAGTGTGTAAAATTAGACAAGAACACCAGCATAGTGTATAGTCCCTCCACAGAACACTGTGCATCTTTATCCAGAATTTAAGCTGTATTTAGGTGTTTACATGGGCGGATGGGATACCAGAATAATTTTTCTAAACTGCTAAGCAGCTTAGGTGCCTATTTTCCATTGAGATCAAGAGAACCTGTGCACCTAACACATTAAGTAGTTTTAAATATTTTATCTGCATCTCTCAATAATTTATATTTTTTGAAATCCTACCTCTTGCAGTAAAAATGTACTGGTATTAACAGCTTAAGCCTATTCACATTTTCCAGTAAAAGACAAACTAATAACAGAAATCATTCAGGTTTCTCCTTTTACACAGCAGCTTAGTGTCCTTACATATTTTACTCCATCCCCCAAAAGCCTCAATAAAAACCCATTTAGTTTTATAGGGTTCAACTGCCTGTATGAATTTCAATGAAGAGTGAACACAAATTCCAGTTGTGTGAGTTTTTTGAAAGACCACTCAGCCATCAATGCTCTCATTCCTGGGAGCTGTTGCATCATCCTGGGTATGACTGTGTTTCCTGTGAGCATTAATTATTACAGCAGCAACTGCCCCTCTTTCAGACTTTTAGGAAAGGGTTTCAATTCCTTAAAAGACATTATATTACTGACATTTTTTTGCTTTTTTTTTTTATATTTCAATTCCATGTAAATAAAAATTTACTATAAACAAGACAGTGGGATAATACTGAAAAAAAATTATCATTCCATGAAGTGAGGAAGCAAGGAATCAAATCCTAATAAAGATTTCCAAATGAACATTAGAAATGTTCAGGGTATTAATAGTGCCCATTGTCACACAAGTGCTGTGTTGTTTTCTTAATTGCTTCAAACCACAGACATGGAACACTTTTTCTGGAGCCCTTGCTGAGAAATTGACCACATTCATAGCAATTTGCAATCAGAGAATATTCTAGTGATTCAAAATCCTGACTCTTACGATGGAAAACTAGAGATGCTACATGACATCCACTACATCACCGTTCTACATATAGTTTGTCTTGAATGAGAAACTCACAGTGAAAACTTGCCTGTTTTTTTGCAGACTCTCTGGTAATACTGTTCCCCAAAAATGAAGCCATCCCTCTTTCAGAGATTTTTAAAAATCCTGTCTGTGATTCATATAGGGAACATTTTCCTACTGCTAACATGTTAGATATTTCACAGAGAGGCACATTTGTCTTTACTAGTTTAATCTTTGAAAGTCTGCAGAGGCTTAGTGCCTAACTCTAGATATTTGTTAATGTGATTTTTCTGACCTGAACATTTTTCTATAATTTCATCCCTCCAGCATGGCATGTTACATTTAAGTTAAAAAGACTGAGGGGATACAAAAAAGGAATTATTGTGAAAGAGTCTGAAGTTAAATTCCAATGTTTGCAAAGGACAAGTTGAAAAGAAACCCATAATGTCCTAATTCCTAAAGATGTTAATTTTGACAGCTAAAATATATTACTTGCAAAAGAATGAAAGGAAAGGAGGAAAATAGTCTTCTTTACCTCTAAAATGCTTTCTTCTTTGTGTGTAGCAGGTGCCCCAAGACACGTTATACTGCCTGCTTTAATTTGTCTTTAATATCAGATGTGCCTTATTGATTTCTTCTGTGTATGTTTTCATTTTGAATAATTCAGAGGCACAATTTTTTTCCATTATGGTCAATAGCCAGAGAAAATTCTGAAGATAATCAATTGAGCCCTGCCTGACGATTACTAGTGTTGATATCCCCAGAAGTGAGGGAGTCGGAAAGGCCAAGGATAATATGACACAACAGTCAATGAGTGCAATCAGTGGAAGTATCAACATTGGCTGCCTGATGAGAGCCAGATCCATGTCAAGGATCCATAACGGCTCCTAAAAGTTCAAATGCTTGACTTCTTGTCATATGCTGCAACAGATGGACTATGTAAGATTAGACTCAAAAGAGCTTCTCACCCTCTTTTTCAAAGTGATAGGATCATAAAACAGCTGTGTGGTATGACTCGCATAACACTTCATAAGGGACCCCACGGAGCCGAGCAGGGACAGTATTAGCTTGCAGTTCTGCAAACACTATTACATGCCCTTATAGACTTCCTTCCTCATAAAAATTCTTGATATTCATAACTTCAATGAGACAATAATTCCTTTCATTTCTTTTTTTTTTTTTTTTTTTTGTTTTTAAGTTTTCCTAATGACAAATACCTTCATAAAAATGAGCAGGATGAACACTTTGCCAACAAACACTCACAAAACCAGAAATATTATTTTGGTTTAAACCTAATGCTGATGGATAACACCTTTAGCTAGAGATCATATATGACCACTCTAGTAATTCCCACCGCATCCATCCACGTAATAAGGGCACAATCAATTTATAATGAAAAAATGGGGTTTTTTCAGCATAGAAATTTAATGGAGTTGCCAATATTAGCTGACAAATGGTGGTCCTAATCAGTGCAGCCATGGACTTGAGGGTTGTTGCAACTTCAGCCCAAGTCAGGGCAAGAATGTGACTGAAAATAAGCATGCAGCTGTATACATAGATGGATGGATGGATGGATGGATGGATAGATAGATAGATAGATAGATAGATAATTATGTGTGTGTATGTCTGCTGAGGTGACTATCTCCAGAGAGTCTCCTGAGCACAGGTATTGTCCATGCAGGCCAGTGAGCAGTGGCTGTGCAGTTCACCATGTCTATTACCCCAATTCATAAAATGGCAATATAAGGAATTAGTCACCAGATAGCTAATATCTAAATAGTTTAATGACAATCCAATGTGTACAAAGTAAAGGAGTAAATTGGCAGCAGTAGCACAGTTTCCCATGGATAACTTATTTATAAATCTCTCTGTGATTTATTATTAATCTCCTTATGCAATAATCACTTATGCATATAAACATGGCTAAGCTTAAAAATTATATTCTGATTCATGTTTCTTTACAAAGGAAATGTTTTGACTATGGAACTCAAATCATCACTATTTTAAAGGTTTTGAAGACATTAAAATGAAAAATTGTGGAAACTACAATTTTTGATACTTTCAGGTTTCTTTAGTTTTTTGCTTTTCATCATGATATTACGGAATAAATTAGATGAGACTCTTAACTCTCCACTAAATATATTACAGCTTATCTGAAGAAAATTTTTAAACTAGAAATAGGTAATTAGAATTGACATAGTTTACTTTTAAATCAGAGATGTGTTCCCTGAAAAAAAATCAAGTTTTTTTTTTAAATTTATCTCAAAAGTAAAGGTACTTCCTCATAAATATTAATATGCTTTCTATGTTACAAACATATGTGATATGCTCCAATTATTTTCTTAAAAGTAGGTCACTATGCATTTTACTCCCGTTTTCCATATTCCCATGACCACAAAACACGTTATGATTCTTGTTCCACAGTCATAGAAAACACTATCACAAAAGAAGCTGATGTCTAGAACCAGAGCAGCAGACACAGTTGGGCTGGAGCTTTTATATGGTAAATGATCCACTCCATTGCAGCAGTACATGAAGCAATAACCATATGTTGCAATTGATTAACACAGGAGTGAAGCTGAGGTACTTAATCAGTCACAAAAGCCACTTATTATGAGTCTATTATAAAGCAACAGGGATTTTTTAGTATTCTATGAGCTAAAATATGAAACAGAAGGAAATAAAAAAAGATACTGTTATTCTTTTCTGTAGAAAAAGTCTAAGTGCTTTTTATCATCCTTTCCAGTGAGAGGGAAGCTAATGTGGCTCAGAAACTGTAGGGTATAAAACTAACTAAAACGAGGACAGACCAGGATCTTAGTGCCAGCTTTGGCATCTCACATTTTGCATTCAGAGTTCCATCCAGTCTGCCATGCAGATTTCAAGGGAGAAATTCTTGCCCATGGCTCCAGACCATGCCCAGGCATCCACAGAGAAGAACAGGTCAGCACGGGCCAAGTCCACAACCGTGGTTGACAGGGATAACAAGTGTTGCTCCTCAAGTCTGAGCCTGGGATCTGTTTGTAAGTATAAACCAAGCCAATGAGACTAAAAATGTGCCTTGGGCAGATCTGGGAACTGGAGAGCAAGGAAAAGAAATTCAAAGAGGTTGAACATTAAATATTTTTAAGATATGTTTCTTGTCAGGACAAAACACATGTTCTCAGACTCTAAGGCCAGGATTTCTTTTTATTAAAAGTTAGACATTTAGTTTAACCTGTCTCCTGAGTGAAGGATAGTAGGTACTTGCAGGTACCTACCTTGAGTAGGTACTCACCTCTCTAGACATTTTAGAATGGGATGAATTGCCTTCTGATAGCAAGAAATGCCAATTGGTCTTCTGTTATGGCATCATCTCTGTATGCCTGTTTTGCTATCCATAAAATTAGGCAGATGCCCATGACCAGTATAGTTGTCAATTCTTCTTTTCTACTGTAATCTTTTACTGCACTCAGCAATGTTTACCTCCCTGACTGAAATCATGTGGCTGGATGAGAGTATATTCAAGTCTTTCTGGAAGACCACCAAGTGCACTTTTTACAAGCCGCTCCTCCCTTTTCTCTGTGCAGGATTCATGTTCAGCTGTTGGTCTAGATCTGCAGCAGACGGTGATCACCAGTTGCCTCCTCCTGCCCCACAAAAGTGTTAGAACAGTGGTAAGAAAGTTGTGTTGTCATAACACATATTGTCTGTGTGACACTTCAGCCCTTGTGAAGCAAGGGCAGAGGCAAAGCAAACAAATGTAAGATCTTCTGAACCACAAGTTGCGGAAACCATTGGAACACTGGTGTGCAGCTGTCACTGCTTTCATGCACACAAGGAATACACCAAGAGACACCACGTTGACTTAAAAATTTCCCTTGCAGAATCCTTTAAGATGCTAAATTCTTCTTCTGACCCCAATCACTTCTAGATGCTTTATGAGTCATTTGGCAGATGTATCAACAGCCTTTGGAGTCTGTTTTTTTTACCCTAAACCAGATTTTAGTCAATACAAAGCAGAGCAACATTTGTTTCAGACATAATTTATTTTGTCACTTCTCATTTTTTCACAACCCAGATGTTGTAAAAAGAACCACACTTGGTTTTTCACATAGCAACATTTCTTTATTTCAGAGGGAAGGAAAATAGAATTTTTTGGCTCTGTGCCTTTGACAGAAAAGGGCAACCCAAGGGAGTCATTAACTGTGGGGTAATCTCTTTGCTCATGGATGTAATATTAATGTAGTTTCTATAGTCTACCTATTAAACGAATTGCAATGAAGGATTTTATCAAACCAAGCTACTGTGAATAAAATAAATCTTATATAAGATTCACTAATTAATTATATTATCACCAATAATGTTGCAATGAGCACATTAGTGGAAGCTGACTTTCAGGATTGATATATTTCATTGAGTAAATTATACTAGTACTTTGAATTTGGAGAGCTAGATTTTTTTCCTCTCATGTGAGGATTATTTCTTGGTAAAACCTTAAATAAAATATGTTGAAGTACATTAAGGTAAGCAGCACTAGACTTTCAATTATTGGTATCATTTACTGAAAAGTTGGTAAATTACCAAACTTCTGCTATTACTCAGAGAATTCTCACATTTTTCTTATGTTAATATTCTCTTTTATTAATACCAGAAGATACTAAGTGAAAACACTCATTTCACAGACATTTCTACTCATCTGAAATAATTTTTAAATGACATTTATGAATAAAGTCTTACAACCATTTTAGTAATATGCTTGATAATCAGATCAAATATGTCTCATTACTTCCTCCTACATCTTGGTTTTAAAAAATAATAGGGCACTTGGATAGAATTTTTGTTTATTTTTGTACAGTTGTTTTAAACGCTGTATAAAGACGCCTATAAAAGGAAAATGTGCCTGCGCATGATGCTGGTTCACAGCATCACAGAAACACTAGATGACTTGTGCTTGTATTTCTTAGATCAAGAGGTTACAGAAGGCATGGGTTCAAGCTTTGTTAGAGGGTGGTTTTAACTATTTTACATGTAAAGTCCATTCTTAAGATCTCCTAGGATATGTAACTTTCGCATATGTTGCCTGTTTCCCTGTTTTTCTTCAGCACACATAAATCCCAGTGCACAATTTTTTCCCATTGATTTGGTCATGAATCTCCCTTTCTGAACTCTTTTTCTGTTCTATCCATTTGATAGAGTATCACACATATATACCATATTTAAGCTCAGCAAACTCAATATTGCCTGCGTCATCAACATTTTTTTCACCCACTCTTTCATTAAAACTCACTTATTTGCAGTGCACTGAGCCAGATCCCTTGTTCCCATAAAAGTGTGCCTATAGTGAAACAAGTGGATTGCCTCCTAAGGTGTTTGAAGATGGTGTTGTAATAAAAAGAACAAGGAAGTAATATATTAAATAATAGTGACTGGCCATATGTTGACTGCCTGTTCTACGTGTCTGTTTGAGATGCATTTCATTGTGCAACCAGAAACACTGGTCTTGCCTAGATAAAATAAAAATTTTCTCAAATCTGTTTGCCATAACACTTCACATGATAGTAAAACCATAGGTTTTTGGGTGTCAGTTCAGATGCCCAAATATAGGTGCTAGCTAGTGCTAACTGATGTCCCAAGAGAATTCCCAGACATTCAAATGGGGTTGGCAGATAACTTTAACTCTGTAATTCTGTGACCTTTTGTGTTTTTAGAATGAACCTTGTTTTCCTGTTTAGTTTGCTTAGCTACAAAACCTTTATCTTGAGTCAAGCTACAGCTGCTGGTTTGGTATCACCAAGTATCTGATTAAAGTGAGATATTCCGAATTACTCCCACTGGCCTGGGGTTTCTCTGGGTAGACAACCATGAAGAGGCAACTTATCCATGTTTTCACGTACTTCCTTCGTCTTCTTTTTTTTTTCACCTGTGTTATGGATTTATGAAACCTTTCTTTAGATCTTAAGTTTCTGAAATGTCATGTCATTCTTGTGCTCAGCTGGACTCTTGCATTTTGTCAACATCTTTGCTCAAGTGTGCAACCCAAATCTAAGAACAGGCTTCCTCTGAGGACTCACATGCAATGTAAAATGGTGATGTCCCTATCTTGAATATGACGCTCTTGTTCACACATCTCAGAATGACATTTGCCTCTTTTTCACCAGAGCTGATTGCCAACCCTGCTTTGTTTCTGCTGTGCTACTGCCTGACTACATATTCCCCATGTAGCTTGTGTGCTCTTGAATGCCTTTTTTTTTTTTTTCTGGAGATTCTTGCTCAAATCCATTATGTTGATTTGATAAATATATCTTTAATATAACAAAAGTATTTTGAATTCAATCTAATGCAATTAGATCCTGTTTCCCTTCTCACTTACAAAATCCTAAGTTTAGTGTCATGAACAAAACATACAAATGTAGTTTCACTTCCATAACCCAAGTCATAAATCCAAATCCTGCCCTGTACATACTTCTTCAGAATCCATTTTGAAATATTCTCCTCACAATAAAGTTCATATGTTATCTTCAGCAAAGTTTTCCACCTGTCACACACAAATGTAACAGTGATTTTATTCAGCTATTTTTCTGATTTGCTCCTGAATGTCCTACACGAAAATGTTCAGACTGATCCAAAGTTAAATTATGTCACATATTTACCTTTCATTTCATCAAACACTGATTTTTTTTCTCTTTTTCAATTAAAAATGAGGTTAGAATGACTTGCTGTTGAAGACCCGCACGTTTATTTCTTGTTCCTTCATTGTCTCCCAGTTTAGTCCTAAATGGCTACACCAACATTACCATTTCAATTCAAATCAAATACATGCCTCTGAAATAAATCTCTCAATAGTCCTTATGCTTTAGTTCACACTCAGTCTCATGAGCTCCTCCTGGATTAAATTAAACTGGAAAACAATCATCAGAAGCCCACTAAACATGCTGCATGGAACCAAATGGAAGTCAGTTTGAAGAAAGGCACTGTGTAGTCTTAAGGTATTCAACTCTGCCTCTTCATAGCCCCTCCTGCTGTGCTGCACTACTTGCTAATTTAGACTGAGCCTCAGTGCCCTTCTTCCAGTCTTCACTTAGCTTCAATTAATTCCAAAAAGTGATAGCTCTGCAGCTGTTTCAGCTAACATCCTATGAATTTGGGGGTGAATTTTTTCATGTTATTCTAACACCTCCTCATTTAGTTTTGCTAATTTGAAAGCAGGAAAAAAATAGTATCATGTCCTTTCTCTGTGTCTTCTGTTATTTATTTCCCTTCCCTGTTCCGTACTGATATGATACTTTTTGTTGCTTTCCCTCTATTGCCTCCCTAATGTACTTCTAGAACCGTGTCTGCTTGCCTTTCATCTCCCTTGCTAGTTGTAAGTCATTTTGCATTTTAGCCTTTCTGAGTTCATCTCTCCATGCTTGTGCTATTATCCTCCATGCACATCCTTATTCAGCTGTCCTTGTTTCCACTTTTAATAGATCTCCTTTTTTTCCCATTCTTTACTCCTTAAAGAGTTCCTGATTCAGCCGCATTGTCTCTTCCAAGCTCTCCTTCGCATCAGAATACTTTGCTTTGTGCCTTTAATACAGTCTCTTTCAATAACTGCCAGGTCTCCTGAATTCCTTTATCCTTTATATTATCTTCCCAAGGGACCCTACTTACCAGTTTCCTCAGCTGTTGAAGAGTGCTTTTCTGAACTCCATTATGCCTACTCTGCTGTTCTCCCTCCTTCCTGTTCTCAGCATGATGAGCCTGTGATCCCTTCCACCCAAACTTTTATTCCATCATCAGATTTTCAATGAGTCTTCCCATATTAGTTGGGTTGCTATCTAAAAGGGCCGTTCTTTCTACAGCTTTGTCTACCACACCAAATCCTGGACATGTAATAAAATGAATTGCATAATAAAGAGACGTGTGATGATAGAATATGTACAGCCCAAGTCAATCCAGTTTATTCAGCATTGGTGGCTCTTCAGCTGCATTGTGGTGGTCCGTGCACTTCAGTGAAAATGCACAACATCTGGAAGGAGCTCAAAGCACAATGGTGATCAGAGCGCAAGAAAAACAGGGACTGCAAGAAAAGATTGGCATAATCAGGTTGTTCACTCTAGAGAAGTCCTGAGAGGGGGTGGGTTGATGTTCTAAGTATTTTTTTAAAAAGGTAAAACAATCTTAAAGAGAACAAATGTCTGTTCTGTCTTTTCCACAGAACACTACTTTTCTGTAGTGTTCTGTGGAAAAGGGTTTAAGTTGTTACCATAAGTTCCACTCAGTCATTCGTCACTTTCTAGCAATGAGGATAACAAACAGAAGAATAGATAGCCTAGGGGAGAATGGATTTAAGAATAAGCTATGCAATTACCTGTCAGGATAAAGTAACCACAGTAATCCACCAGAGTCTCACAGCCACAACCAGGGCCCTCTCGCAGACACACAAAATTGCAGCAGCATATATGAACCTCGTGCATGTATGAAGAGCTCACAGAACAAGGACTAAGAGGAAGTATTCTATGAACAGACATAAATGGAATGTCTAACATCCTTAGCACATTTTAAACAGCAAGCAAAAAATGAGTTCCAATTTTATCCATCAGGCATATTATTTCTTACATTTTCCAGTGTCCTACAGTATTACACAAATGATGACATTCCCCTTGCATGCAAACTTTTGTTCCCTAAAGAGAACAATTTCAAAGTCAAGTCACCTCTGCATAACGTCAAGTATATGAATATTGCAAGCTATTTTCAGAGATGTAGAGTGACACTGTGTTCAGGCCTGCAGAACAGAAGAGCATGAACCTCTCTGCTAACCACTTTCCTGGTGGGGAGCAGATTTCACTGCAGTCCTTGTACTCCTCTTGATGGACAATATTTCCATCAGCCTCTATACTACGCCTGAGCTAACATCCTGGGACACCATGCAGACCAGCGCAATCTTAAGGTACATCATCAGCACTAGACAGGATAGTTGTAACATGAGGTACAGAGTGGTAAACCTCTCCCAACAGAGTGCAAATGTGCTTTTGAGACACCTCTACAGTCTTCCAGCTGGATTTCTAAACAGCACTCATGTGTGCTAAGTGCAGAGGAGAGACAACTCTTTGGCTTCATGGTGGCTCCTTCAAAATTGCTGCTAGGACCTTTGCTAGTGCAGTTGTTTCACAGAAAGTGAGGCAGGTTCATGAGCCTGAAGGGTCTCAAGCTCCAGGTCTTCTGAGGCCAGGAGGGTCTCCTGCCTTTGGAGTACATGCTGCAGCCCATGTAAGTGGAGTGCATTAGCTGCATTCCCCAGGAGCTGCAGGAGGCAGAGTGCATGCCTGAGGCACAGCCCCTCCTGTAGCTCCTGGTGAGGTGATGTGCCTCTGCATTATCTCCAGTGTGGTGCCATGCCTTCAAGGCACAATTGAGTCCTTAGTGTTTTGTCCAAGCTATTGCTTCAGAGCTTGAATTTATGATAGGAACAGAGATAGCATAGCTCTTAACCAAAGTAAATCATCAAATATTTATATACACTAAATACTACAGTTACTCACAGCCAGAGATAAAAATACAGGTTTTTAGACAGGGCTACCATTTAATATATAGGGGTTAGTCTTTGATAAACGTCCCAAATCTCCGCGCAAATCTTCAGTCTCTACCACAAAAATACCCTCCTTTCATTCTTCCTATTAGAAAATTTATCCAGAGTTGCATCTCCATACCTGGACACTCAGTGTGTCTCATCCCTTTCCTTTCCTCTCCATGGTAGGGACACCATGTCAGTCAGTCTTTTCTCCCAAGTAACAAGTGATAGGACAAGAGGAAATTATCTCAAGTTGCATCGGGGGACATTGAGGTTGGATATTAGGATAAAAATATTCACTAAAAAATCATCAGGAAACAGCTGACCGGTCAAGGGAATCACTGTCCCTGGAAGTGTTCAAAGACACAGAAATGTGGTGCTTAGGGATACAGTTTAGTGGTGGACCTGACAGTGTCAGGTTAGTGGTTGGACTTGATGATCTTAGAGGTCATTTCCAAGCTAAATCATTCTATGATTCTATGGTGAAAAGCATTTCCCACACAGTATCTACTTTTCAGTTGCTCATAACAGTATGGAAAAATTTGTCCATTTATTTAAAAATCTGGGTGACTTTTAGGCCTATTTTATTTTAAGTGAATCATCTGAAGGTGTGATTTAATGTACTCATACCTCAGGAGCTATGAATTTCAAAAGGGCTGGTTGGATCTTGCTAAGATGAATTTGCCTCTGCCTGCCACAAACAAGAGAGAATAGTAGCATGGAACCATGGCTTTTGCAGATTTAGGCTTTGCCCAGTTATGGATATTTTTAGTCTGGGATTCAGCTAATTTACCTGATAAGGTCATGGCTTTTCCAGAAATTGGCCTCATCTAACAGCTACCTCCAAAAAGAGGGAGAAGTTCCCAGTCACCCCTTGCTGGTTTTGCCTTTCTTCTCCCCAGGTAACAGCTACATGGTTCCTCCTCTCTCCTTCTCGCTAACCTGGCACTTATCAGACTGATTCAGTTTGGTGACCTACCAGAAGCTAAATACTTGTTGATGTTATTGCTGTGTTATGACAGGATAGTTTTCAAAGGACTGATGAGATTAGCCAGCTCATCTACCGTGGTATAAGGTGAGCAGGAGTATTGCCCACATAGCAGCAGAAAGAACAGGACTTAGTAACAGCAGGGAGCTTAGCCCATCACACACTCCAACACCCCACTGAAACACAGTCTGAGCAGTAAAAACTGAAGCAAAATGAGCTTCCAACAACTGAAAAGCCAAATAGAAACCTGAACCTGACAGGAAATCTCCTTGAATTTAGTACTCTGTACCTTGTTAATAAATAATAGCTTAGTTATTGACTGCTTATGTTTACTGTATAGAGACCAACACATAATACTTGATAGCCCTATGACATGAAACACTGTGATCACAGGAATGCAATCCTGAACCAAACTAATTAGCCCTGCAGAGGAGGAAGATTTCTTGTTTAAAGTGCCACAGTGCTGTAATCCAGGTATATTGTTTCCGGGACCAAAGCTTGTATTTGTTCTGCATGGTACTGCCTCACTCAGCAGTAACAGCTGCAATTAGTGGCAGTCAGATAAATCTGATTGCCTAATGCAGATACACCTCAAGAAATTTCGAGGTTTATTTGGAGATTTCTGATATTAGACAGTATCAATTGGCATAATGCTGTTTCAGGAAAAATACCAGTCTGTCAATATTCAAACAGAAGAAAATTCTTTGTAATGTGCATAACATTCATATAGGGCATGTTACAAGGATAGAAAAGGCAATTATTCAAGCATGATCTGATTTAATATTGTCTATACTTCATGGTCACAAATGGTGCTGAGTATAACCCTAAATCTACACACCAACCAGAGGAGACATTCAGGTGAGCACTCTGAAATACCCCAGGACAAGGTTGGGAGGGCATCTGCAGCCCTCACACACCCACTATTTGGGGTGCTAAAATAACTAGAGCAGCATCTTACATTTTACAGGCAACCAGCTACAAAATTTTAAAGTATTTTGTACACTTGTCAATATACACTTTCTCTTACATGTTTGATTAGCTGTGGAATTAAATCCTCACCCTCCCATTTCAAGCATTGCTCTACTATCTTCAAAATTTAGTACCCAGTGAATGCAGGTTGTGATTTTATGTGCAGGCTTAAGGTAAAAAGCTGAATTTACAAAAGCATGTTCTCCAGTAGGACTAAACACACAGGTGATGGGGAAAAAAAAAAAAAAGATGAAGGAAAACTTTAGAAATACTTGAAGTTAAGTTGCCTTTTCTTGAGAAAACTTCTAAGGATGTCTTTCATATCCTACGAATCTCTTCTGCCTCTTCGCCACTTGAATGTCATAAAAGGGATAAAGTGGAACAGAGTTAAAGCCTACTTTCTTTTCATAGAGTAAAGCCTAGTTTACAACAAATGGACAGATTTTAGAGAACCATTGGGATAGAATAAGGCCAAACAATAAGTGGCCGTACATCACATCAAGAGCAGTAAGCAGAAAACTGAAGAACTATATAATGAATATACACTTTTTAAAGGGTATAGGCAGGGAGAGGTGATTTTTTTTTTCTGGGTAAAGCATCTGGAATTAAGAACTGACATCATGCTGGGAGTATTATGCCATCTTAACTAGCCCATCCGCCCCAAGAGAGCTGGCCAATGCCCCTACTATTATTCGGGAAGCTTCAGATCTGTTTGGCAAAATCCCCTTAAACGGGAAGGTTCATGAGAGTGGATGTTTTAAATTTTTTTTTGTCTGCAGGCACTCTTTTCAAATGCCTTTTTGGGGGATTCTCTCTGCATCTGAATTATTTCACAGCTCAGTGCAGAGACTTCTAAATGCCACTGACATTAACAAGTTGTACAAAGATGATAATCTCAGTTGGGTGCCACAGATTGAGAACGTGCCGGCTTGTATGAGTTGAACAGACTGTCAGGGATAAGAAATGGAAAGTGCATAAAGCCAAGTGTCATTTCCATAAGAACTCTCATGTTTGAGGGAAAATCTATCAGAAAGGTGTGTCAAGACCAATCCTACAAAATGCAAATCATTCTACAAATGACTGGCTTGAAGTCCAAAGTGAAGCAAAATAGAACTGGAAAGCTTTTGCAGGAGGAAAGATAATCTTTTCAGACAAAGAACCATTAACAAAATCCATATAAAAATTGTGGACTTCACTGGAGAACTAAATTGGGCAGAGAAGCTGACATAGAAAAGGTTATTTACTCAGAAGCTGCCTGAGAGATCATATGTTTTCAGGCACTAGAAAAAAATTCTATAGCTATTAGAAAGGGAAGCTGGAAGTGGTATTCTTATAAAGGGCAACTTCGAGCAGTGACCTGAAGCATATTCAGGTTAAACACACAATTCTGATTGAAGCCATCAAGGACAGGTTTTACTCAAATCTAGGTATGAAGATTTCCAGTTGTTTTTATTAAATACCTCAAGCACTGAAGCTGGTCACAGACTCTTGTTAACAATTCCAAGCAAGGTCTGCAGCAAGACTAACTGTAATTTCCAATTTTATCACTAATATTCAAAATGAATGAGCACATCTGTGAATTTCGGCAAGTGTTTTCCTTTTATTTTCCTTATTTTCCTTTTTTTTTTCCAATTTATTAATTCACCCAATTAATTTATTCAGAAAATCATAACAAAGTCAGTGTTAAAGTGCATGAAATTGAAAGCAGTATTGACAATCAGTGTAGAGAAAATGCCTGATTTTGCAGGGTGGCATAGGAGCACACATCTGCTATTGGTACTCTGTATTACAGCTTCACTATTGAAAAAGTTAAACTGCGACTGAGGAGCACAGACATTATGGACAAAAGACAGGCAAGTGTCCTCAAAAGTGTGCATACTGTGATCTCTTTAATAGAGAATCCTGATACTTAAATCTAGTCACAAGGACACGTGTGAACAAGAAAGAGTGATAGAGGGAGTAGGAGAGAGATCCACAAAGGGATTTAAATGACACTGAAGTGTTTAACTACTGTTTTATATATTTAAATCCAGATGCTATTTCTTTAGGATCTCTATTTGAAACCTGGTTGATCCCCAATGGCCTTTGCACCCATCATGCTCCCAGTTGCTGTCACTCAAGGTTACCCAAGAACACTATCTCCTTGTTTTTCCCATTCCAGAAGTGTCTCACTGCTGTGCAGTGTCTGTTTCATAACTCTAACATATTTAAAAGGTTAGGGTCCCTATGAAATACTGGCAGAAGAATGAATGATGGTGAATCTCAGTGAAGTGGTAACCCATGTTGTGCAAGGCTGAGATTAAGTCCCTCTGTTGCTTAAAGGAATTTGAATCCACAGCTTCAGGGAGGATACCACAGTCGTCTGACTACTGAGTAGAATGACCTCTCTTTTTTGAAGCTGTGTCACCTTTCATGCAAAGGTTTCAGCTGGAATGTCATGGTCACGTGCTATTTCAGCCTGGGAGAGGAAGGTAGGGGCCCTTGGGAAGGTAAAATCTTTGCAATGAAACTTGTTAAAATATTCTTTCAATTTCTCTTATTGACTGCCAGTAGAGGATATCACACTGTGAACATCACAGTCATCCACTGCATCCCCTAAACCCTCATCACAGTGACTGTAGGGAGATGCAATTCCTTTGCTGTGTTTCATTAACAGCCTGTCCTTCTTTTTTACGGTGGCTTGTTCCCTGAGTGCCTGACAAGTTTGGCGGTGCCTGATAAGTTAGCATAGTATGAGAATTTGAGAAAAACTTTAGGAGGAAAGAGAAATGAGATGTGTGAGAGTTCACCACAGGGATTGTCAAACAGACAGGATTTTGGATATAGGGGCCCTTGAGAGAATCCTCCTATGCCCTCCTCTAGGAAACACTTAGCAAGATTCATTACTTTAACCAAATCTAAGCACTCATTAGCCAGATGGTCACCTGGCCCAGTCCATACCAGTGGACGTAATAACGACGGCTAAGATTAGCTCTTGCTTGTTGCCAAAGTCCTCTGAAGCAGCACTTGTGGCTCAGGAGAAATGTCATGTCAAACTCAGTAGGCTTCTGCAGCTTGTGTAGAAGCTAATCAGCTTCTACTGAACACCCTCTATGCCGTAAACCAACACTGTGCACATGCTGTTTGCTAAAATTGCAGGGTGTTTTTCTATCAAGTTACCTTTCCATTACATTATGCCCTGTGATTTATATTGCTAGCTCCGCTGGATTGTGAGTACTGCCATGGAGGGGTATCTGAAACATGCAATTCATAATTGAAGTTGTGGATGTATGCTATTGTATCTTCCCACGTTCAACTGCTGCATGTACAGTGTCAGTTTAAAAGGGGCTCTAAACATTTTTGAGGGTGTTGTTCATTAAAAAATTTCTTTTGTGACCCACTAGATGATTCTGAGTAGATCAAAATCAAAATGGAGTTTTAAACGTTGTTATACCTATTTCAGATGATAATATTATGCTTTTCATAAATAAAACATTCTGGCTTTATCAAAGTAATTATTTGTAATACAATTATTTGAAGTTACTGAATAAAAAATGTTGCAGGCTTTCTATGATAGGAAATAATTTGAGATTTCAGCATTTCACACATTTTAAAGATGAGTGCATTTGGAAATGTGAAAATTCCTATGAAATGGAAACTTCATTTTGCAACCAGTTCTACTGACTGACTTCTTTAATACGACAGATCACAGTTGTATTTTTATTGCGAATTCCTGAAGTCTGATTCCAAACATTCATTAACTGGGATTTTCTAGTAAATATTTGTCTCTGTTTTCTTACTCCCTTCCACACCTTTCTCTAAAGCTCTGACTAATGTTGTTATTTGGCAGATTATATGTTAAAGCAGATATTTTAATTAAAGGAAAAAATTATCTTGGCAGGTCAAGCCAGCACCACCAAGTGCTCCTGGATATTTAACAGCAGAGAACCCTAAGTGAAGTAGCAGAAAAGGACAATTTGCTTGTATCCACAGCCTTTGCTAGTTATTTTGGAACTCTGAGGACAACAGGTCCCCCAACAAAGAAGTCACAAATTCATCTGAATTGTCGATAGTGATGTAAATACCTGCAAAAGAAGTATTGTGTCCTGATACAGGGGTCTGCAAAGATAACTACCTATCAGCCAGCTGAGAAAGCCTTTTGCTCATTATTATGGTCTAGCATGAACTGTTCCAGAAAATTTATTCTGGATGAGGCAGCAGCTTCTGTAGTGTCCTCAGGAAATACGTCATCACGAAGATACCCACTTCTACCCCTCCTAGAGCTGGCTTTGCACTCTGATTATTCTCACAGCATATGATGGCATCTTAAAAATTTTCCTGGCAAGCGAATTAAGTGAATAACTTTTCTTCTTTCATCACCTATTTTTTTCTCCCTTCCCCTAGTCTTACATTAGATGAACTGATGCACTTTGGTATAATGCAAACATAATAGGAGTGTGTGATTAGATAAATGAGATTTTTCATTTCAGTTGATGAGATATTGTGTTTTGCTGCTCTTTACTTTAGATATCTATTTTATTCTGACTAGCAAAACAGAGCTCCTCACAAATGAAATGAGAAAATATTTCATCAGGTTTCCCTCCAAATAATGGATTTGAACATTTTTTTCAGATTTTCACAAATAATTATTTGTTTGAATTACATGTGGCAAGAACAGTTATTACATTTATGATACATAATACTCATGCTGTGCAGACTGAAAAAAAATTAATTTTTCCTTCCAAATGTTTCTCACCTGTAAGAAGTAATTAGGATTCCCATTAATTGTAGACTTTGGGGTTTTTTGTTTCACTGTAGCACTGCATTGGAAAAGGGCAAAATCAATTTTGTGATGGAATAGTATTTAGAGAGAGAAAGAGAACAAAAGAGTCAGATTACTAATATACAGGAAATGTACGTATGCGTATTCCTTCTTACCATAAATACTTGCATTTTATTTATTTGCATTAATCAATGCATAGGAAGCCTACCAAAAATCATTAAAGCAATACATAGTAAAGACAAACCGACAACAGATGAAATTTTTTTTAAATCAAGTATCAAATTAAATACTTAGCTAAAGAGCACAGAAATAACCATCCTACTTAGAAAAAAATCAATTTCCAGTTAGTCAGAGGAAAATGGGGAAAAAAAAAGATGGTGAGAAAGAAAATCAAGAGAACAATGCAATGAGCAAGCAAAGATAGGTTCCTTCAAATAAACTGAATTCCCCAAGCCGTGGAGATAGTTGCAATCAGAGATACATCATCACTTCAATATTTTCCAAGGTATGACACGTGTGAAAACAAAGGAAACAAACTGAATGGTTTGTGTTCTTTTTCATTCTAATTTGAGTGTTTTCTTGAAATAAATATTTTCTGTTGCTCAGTGTACAAAAGGTACAGACTAAATTAAAAGTGATCTCAAAGCAGCCATAAAAATAATGCACTAAAATGCAAAAGACCATTAGAAATATGTTTCTCCTAAAACTGTTTTTTCCAAAAGTATTTATTTACTGCCTAAATACAACTGTGTTAATTTTAAAGGTTTCATATACTTTCCTCTTTTTTTTTTTTCACACCAAACAAACAAATAAATATATGGGTCCCATAGTGTTATATAACTAACGCACCATTCAACCCTGTAGCAGCAGAACAGGTCTGAGTGCCTCTGACTATCCATGACACTTGACAACTAACTAACTCCCTTGTATCATTTTGGATCACTCCAATACCTCCTTCAAAAAGTAGTTTGTCCTAGAGGATCTCAGCAGTGGATGTGTGAGGATAATAAAGCTGGGTATCTGAATTTTGTACTAGAAGGTCCAGTTGATGAGAGTGCTGAAGTGCCTCCATATATTTTAGATGTGCATTTTAAGTGATTTTCCTGAATCTGTACCTGAAAAAATATAATATGTGTGAGGTTCCTCTGGGCCAGCCTGAGATGTTTTACATGTCGACATTTACATATAAATTAGTTGTCTAGATATTTAGGCAATGAGGAACACTACACATTTGTAGATCTCAATTCATTTGATGTATTTGGACATCTACTTTCAGAAGAGAAGTATCACTCCCCAGAAGCATATTTTTGTTGTTGTTTGTTGCCTGTAAAAGGAGTCTAAGAAATTACCTCTGATTGAAGCTAATCCCATCCTAACTCATGTAAAGATATAAATGTTTCCATTGCCTTTGGTCACCATCACTTCCAAAATATTTTAACAGGAATGAGCTGTCTTCTAACCAACCTCCATCAAATGAATTCATTTTGTCTGTTACCTTCCTACATTCTTGGTATAAACTGGTAGGTATTTTATTCTACGTATAAACCCACTAGAGGAAATGAAAGCAAGGCAGTGTCTTCTACCTAAGAACTTGTAATTAAAACACAGCTTTACACTGGTTTCTCTAAACGTGTCACATTGACCCATCCATGTCAGGATGAGAGCCTCTCTGACATGGAATCCAGTGCATGCGGACTCTGTACCAGCTGTGCCAAGAGGATGGTGGTAGTGAGAGCTAAGGAAAACTGCTGTTGAAAGTGAGATGATCCGCCAGAGAACTAAACTTGTGCATGGCCTCTGTTGTGGTTGATAACAAAGGGAAAGCAGAGAGAGGGCTCTGGAGGCTCCTAGCACCAAAAAAAAAAAAAAGTAGCAGAGAGATGTGCTGAATCTTAAAGTCCAGTGCAAATGCATTAGGTCAGGAAAAGTATAAAGAAAAAGGGAGAAAAAGTCCTAAAGATGTACATCAGCAGGTTTAGAATTTCTTGAGACTGTGAAAAACAACAGTAGTCTCTAATGTTTCCCTCCTGTCCATTCTTCTTACAGTATCTAAATGGTCAATGCAGATAAACATCTAAGCGTGCACACTAATAACAACTGTATATTGAAACCACATCTCTTTTTATTCTACCTTGAATTTTCTTTTCTTCCTTTCCCTTTCAAATAGAATAAAGACAGGATATTATGCCAAACTGGATGGTACACAAATTAATATTTCCAAAATTCTACTGTCTGGCTGCTTTTATACCATTTTTAGTTTCATTTTTTCTGTGATGATGAACTACAGGACTTGGTTTTCACTCTCAAAACTAAGAGCTTCATTAATGTAGGCTGCAATTCTTTTCACATCTTAGAAACTAAGTAATTTGCTGTTAATTTCACAGTTGTTTCTCATTAATTCTGAGTAGTACTCAGCAGGGTGAATACTGAAAGGGTTCCGAGTTGGTGGAGGGGATGGTGATGGCATTTCAGCAAATCTTTTCTCAAAACTGGTGACTTTGTTTTATTAGAAATGGCCAGTAAAACTACAGTTGTCTATACCTCCTCCCTTTTTTTCTGCCATAGAAACTGTTTGGAATTTTTCAGTCTTTCAGGAGTGTCTCCAGAGTATCAGGAGCTCTGACTAGGCTATAGTGACTAATGCCTTAAGTGCTATTAAGAAAATTACCAGAAGGAAAATAAATTTCATGCAGCCCCAAGATAGGCTTCATAGACTTCACTTGTTTAGATTGTTTAGAATTAACAGTGTGTGGATTTCTTAAAAGCTTGTAAGATAGCATAGCAGTATAACACTGCTAGGTGTACTAAGACACCTTCTTTATCATCTTTTCTTTTTTTTTCTTTTTTTTCTTTTTACAACTGGGATGACTTTTCAGAATGCAGCTTTGCATCTATCAGCACTTCAGAATGCTAACAGGAGAGAGAGAGAGAGAAGTTCCTAGAAGAACCTGATTTGCTAGATCTGTTCAGACTGACCTTTAATCGTTTGCGCTCTGCTGGGTACAACACCCCTGTGATTCCCAAATATTACACACTAGTCTGGTGGCTAAATCACTTAACCAGGTTATACAATAATTCTGGTGCTAAACTCCCCAGCCAGGTGTGGAACAGCCAGGTTCTATGTGCACCCTAGCCTGTGGTCTCACCCTGAGAATATCCTCCACCCCATAGGCGTATATTCAGTGTGTGTAGTAGGTGAAGTAGGTCCAAAGGGAAAAATTAGGGCATGCATATCTATAAATTCTTACCCTCAGACTGGAGGGCTGTGGAATACTTGCCTTTCTTCTTCATGAAGTGCTTTAAACACCGAGTTATATTGCTAATTGAAGATCTGATATTGTCATGGGTTAGCATAAGTACTTAAGAGAAAGCAATCAGGTACATAATTGCCCCTTGTTGCCCCTTTCCTACTGATTGCCATTGACATCACAGAAATCAGCATGAAGTCTCTCATGAATCACTAAATACGGGTCTAATTATTTTGGCCACTCTGCATGCCAGAGCAGGACACCTTACCCAGCCTGCTGACACTCAAGCGACTTTTTTGACAGACAGACTTTATTGACTGTCTGTCCTAGTGAGACTGCAGAGGATCAGTAGCTCCTCCTTGATGCTAGACTGAGTGCCAGAAACTGAAACAGAAATGTAGAAACAGAAGTGCTGTCTCTGGTGCTTTAAAGCCCCTGATGGATTTTCCTTCCATACAATTGCATTGGCTGCACACATACAGGAGAGTCTGGCATTAATAAATTAATTTAGAGTGACTCCTTTAAAATGAGCATCAGCAGGTTGTGGTGGGAACCAGGCTTTGCTTTGCAAGGTGAGAAGCATGATTCTCATTCCTTAGTTAGAAGAGGGAGGCTTAGTGAAGAGGGACGGGGAAAATAGTAAAACAGTTACAAGTAAAAATATTCTATGAGCTTCCCAATGTGTTCCAAGAATCTTCTGAATGTTAATTAAAATGTGACCTAGCAGCATCCCTGAGTACTTCCCAGTCTAGGGTCTAATTGGAACATGAATCTGAGATGCCAGGGCAGGAGTGGAACACTGGCCAATATAGTGCCACCTGCCCCCTCAGAGTGAGCCACCTGCTCCAGCACTTCTGAGCCACACCAAGGAGCCCACTTGCTTGCTGGCTTCTCATTCCTTCCCTTGTTTTTTCTTAACATGACTAAATTTGGAATTATTTAAAATGTCTTCTATCCTTTTATATTTTAGAAAGGCAGATAGTGCAGAGAGCTGCCGGCATGTTGAAGCTAAAAAAGGGTTATTAGCAGCAGACAAGTAAGAGGCTTTAGGGAGAATTTCTGTATCTCTTGCCTCATCCTATCCACATCTCATCCTTAATCTTGCTCTCTTTCAGTCTGGAAGAGCACACACTTAATGTAACCTAATAGTTTTCCTTTCTAGTCCCCTCTTTCTCCTTTGTGCTTTCAATAGATTCAAGGATCAAGGCCCAGATATTTCTTTTAGGTTGTTGAACTTTAGTGAATAAGAATAAAAATGAACAAAGCCAACAGTTTTTCATAAGTGATAGCCAACAGAAAACTTCCTCTGGCTGAAAAGTTCAAAGACTATTTTCAGAGACAGAGGATCCTAGCTTTCCTATCATGTCTTTCTGGATAAATATTTTGTTCTGTTGGGACAGAAAGAAGTAACTGTGAGTGAGTTTGCAGCCAAATCCTTCATTTAATGATGGTTTTGAGGAATATTCTATGCAAGTGAGTCTGGAATGCCTGTGGTTGGATAGAGGGATAAGAATGCAGGAAGGAAGCAAAAATAGCAGAAGGGAA
>NW_008236445.1:1182825-1194100 GCF_000691975.1 Corvus brachyrhynchos | reverse complement strand
TGAAAGATAGAAGGAAACAGTAAAGGATTAATAGTAGGCAGGAAAGAGAGAGAGGACAAGAGAGAGAGAAAGCAAGGAGAAAATACAAAACGTGAGAAGGGGTTATTTAAGGTCTACTTTGATTTATCTTTATGCAGTCCCCTCTTTTTCCCGAATCCTTTCTTCCGTCTTCTTTCTGAGGCAAGGAGAACCAGTTGTTTATCTTTCCAGGTGAAAATTTAACTCTGGTTCATACTGTGACATGGCAAAGATTTGTCTGGTTGGTTTTTTAAATTCTTTTTCAATGTGTTCTATAAGGGAGTCAATATTTATTTTTCTTTTGTTTCTCTCACTGCCTAGTGCCAGAAGTTTTCAACATCCAATAGGTGTTTTCTTGGGCAGATATGAGTAATTCAGGTCCTGAATTAGAAACTTCATAGACATAACTTAATGCTCAGATTCACCCCATGCAACATAACCCTGAAACTTCCTAGGTCATCTGTTAATAAATGAGAGTCACATCTCCATTAGGCAAATTAGAAGTTCAAATTATTCACATCAATGTACATAAGTTTACATTTGTCAGCATAGCAACATACATGTTTAAAAAAAATCAAAGAGAGATATCCATTGTCTTTGCATCAAGAATTAAATGATTCTGGAAACGTGTGTTTAACAGGATCTATACTCTTTTTCCTTTGAAATTGCATGGGGAAAATGAGACATAAAAGACATCTCTGCTGGTACAGGTCTGCCCCTTCTTAAGTCCATGGTAAAATCTACACTGACTTCAAGAGGAGTTATGAAAGCAATGCAAAATGTCGTTGAGAATTTTACCTTAGAGGACAGATCTGCAAGGGATTTTAGTTAAATATCACAGCACCTGTCCAACAGAGGTACTGTTGCAGGAAAATCTGCAGTCCTGAGTTAGTCTGTTTCCTTATAGATTGCAGGGAAAAGATGGAATCCTCAAAGACATGCTAGGCAAGGAAGCACTTCAGGAAATGTCAAGATTAAGCATATGCCTTAAACCTTCCCCCTGTGCTGCAACTTACTTTTGAACTAGAGAGCATGCTGTCTTCTACTTGGGATTCCATGATTCTAAAGTCCTGAATTACAGCATTCCTCTTCTAGCTTTTGGATGATAAAAGGGCCTAAGAAATGCACACTTAGTTTTCTTTGCCACACGGAAATACAATCTCCCACCTCCTAGAGAAGTGCTTGTTCTCCCCAGCCACATCTTTCCTGGATAATTAAGTAATCACTGGAACAGACAGAAAGTGCGAAGTACTTGATAGTCAACGCCCCTCCCCACGAGAAAAAAGAAGCTGGGTTCCAGTTCGTGAACCAGTGTATGTATTTAATACTGAGTAATCATTACAGCAGTGACTGGAATCCAGATCTCCCTTTTTCCCAGGTGACTGCCTTAAGTACCAGACTCTTTCTGTCTTCTGAGAAGCTTGTTCTTTCACTAGCTTAATGAATATTTAATCACTCTCTGTGAAGTGGAACATCACATCTCGAAAGGAGAGGCTGTGAGCAGCCAACCCCAGAAAATCTACTAGCCTGATGCTTAGAACATTTTGGTGAGAGATGTGGCTTCAAATCCTTAGCAAAACAAATTGAATTTAATCAGAATTTTCTACCTTTAAATGAAAACAAGTTCACACTAAACTTAAAGCATATGCTCTATTCTAGTTTTATGCAACAAATCCTGAAGGGCTTGGCATCCCCCATTCATTTACAGGGCCACAGAACTTGGTAAGGTATATCAGTAGTTAAACACATTCTTATCACATTACATATACAATAAATGTGTTAGATAAAATAACAAAATCCAAAGATTGTATAGGCATGTGTTATATATCCTGGGGATCAGGATTTAGGTAGTTATCAGATTGTTCAGAAGCAGATTTTAGACTCTTGGATAATTTCAATAATGAAGTGCTGGCTGTTTGGGCACAGTCTCAAAGAGTTATATCATCTCCTAATTCCCTTTCAGGAGTTAGGAAAATTAAGAACATCAATTAGGCAGTCACAGACTGCCTAAATTGGGTACTTAGGCTTCCTAATTGATTAGTGGAGAGAGCTAAGCACCAAAGAGCAGTCCAGAGAGTTTGCCTACCGGGAGCAGACTCACGTAGAGATAGCAGCTATGAAACATCAGCCACAGAATTTGGCTATACCATTGCCTCCCTCTGAAGTTTATACACTGATGTTAGGAAATTCATCCAGTTGCCTATATATAGGCATCTGGAGCTGTAAATGTGTGCAGGGTAGACCTCCAGCTGCCCTTTGGTTGACAACACAGGTCTATTTAGTTCATGTGTTATGTCCACCAGCTCTGCAGACAAATAAACCTGGGATGTTTCAAATAGCACTAGGGGCTCATTCATGGACAGCTGAATTAAACCTCAAGTTATCTCGAGCTGAAACAAGTCCTGAACCCAAATCTTAATCATAATGATAAGACTTTCTTAGAGAAAACAGCAGGATCAATTCCAGCTGTGTTTTAACAGATTTACTTAACAGCTGTAAGGCATTAAGGCTCCTTGTTTCATTGGTATGACACCACTACACTGTTGGCTTTGGCACTGGACATCTATCAATTTATGGTCCTAAATGCTAACTTTGTTTCTCAGCTTTTCTATGAAATTCAGGGGAAGCATAGGAATTAGAAACTTAAATATTTTATGGGCCTTCCAGGATGAACTGGCAGCTGAACAGAAGATTAGAGAAGTAGGTTTTGGACTTGGATCTCAAAAGTAAAATTCAGCTCACCTAAATTTACTTTTACAGCTTAAATGCCCATGACTGGACAAGTCACTCCAGATTCCCTTTATCATTGACAAAGGCAACTTCAAGGGTGCAAGTCACCTCTCCATAAAATCAATGTCTCCTTAGGTAAGTGAGGGACTCCTTTTCCTAAATACAGCATCTAGTGCCACTCTAGGCAGCATAAGATATCACTCCTGGCCTTGATAAATCAGGTATATAGGTCCAGGTTTGTATCTGTCCATCCAACACACAATATAGATATCTTGGTTATCCTACCACCTCTCCAGTGGCGCTTGGCACCTCAGCAAGAAACGTAACCAAGATCTTTGGGTCTCCTGATCCAATGAACAGAATCACATCTCACTAGTCTATCTGAAACTTCCATATCGTCACTTTTGAAAGGCATTTGAAGGTCTGGAAAAGAAAAACTTTTAGTAGTACCACCTAATGTGTCTAAGGACCATTCTTATAAAAAATGAAGCCATCTGTATTTCATCACAAACCATTTTACAGTTAAACACCTAAAAACTAGCTCTTTAGTAATTTTGAAATGTAACTGTCCTAGAAAGCTCCTTTAAAAGGGAAACAAAATCATCTGTATACTCATTAATTATTAATACTGAAATGTAAACCATAAAAACACATAGTTTTACCTTAAGCCAACAATGTTGTATTTTTTTCATCTTTGTGTTAAATATACAACATTATTATGGATAAACAACTACTATAAATATTCTATCACAAACCAGTTATAAAACAATATCTTTTTAGGTATATTATTTGTTCATACCTTTAAAACTAAGTGGAAATAAAAATATATATTATACTTTAAAGTGATACATAAAGGAACCTCAGGAATAACTAGCTCAAAATTAAGGTTTATATGCTGTATCTTTCTTGTTTACTATGAATTTTCATTATACAGGGAAAGTAAAGTAAAAGATATTCCTTAATACCCTTTTCCTTGTTTTTATGAGCATGATGTTTATGCATGATGGGTAGGAACATGTTTTTAACTCCTTTTTAAAGTGTATATATCTGAAGATATTTTCATTGCTTTCATTGTTAAAACTTTCTGTCCATATTTACTAAATATTTTTTACAAATAGTATGGTTCAACCAATAGTCATTATAACTCCTGCTTACAAGAGCAGTCTGTCAGGTATTAATAAAGGCTTACTATAACTACCACCCTCTCCAATCTGTCTGTTTCTCAAAAGTCTGAAAGTGTAGTTTTCCCAGCTTCCAACAGGGTTAATAAACTGGAAATCTCCAACAGAAGAAGCAGGTTTTGCCTTTAAATCTTCTCCACTGGAACTATTTCATAGTGTTGCTCCCCTAAATGGACATGTTTAAGGCCCTGTACTTCTGGCTCCTGGAGCCCTATGAATGCCCATGTATGTATATTGGTGTATGCATACAACACATCTGTGTTGTACAATATGCTCTTGCCTGCCTTTTTTATGGTCAGATGACTATTGAAATCACATAAATATTTTACAGGAGGAAAAGGCTAGCTGTAACCCTCTAAAAATGAAGAGAAATACATACCTCCAAGGAGTGATTCATCTGTCCTGCATGAGGTACTTGTTCAGAGGTGGACTGAATTCCCATGAGGTGTTATATCTTTACACTGACTCTAAAGAGACCTTGAACAAACAGTTCAGGTTCAACGCCTATTTTTTGCATGTCTAAAGCCAGCTGAAGGGAATCTCACCCTAATTAATTGTTCTGTCCCAAAGGAAGAAATCAGTATTACTGTATCTACACTAAAGGAATTGATGACATCCATGTAGCTAGTATGGTATAGCAGAAGATTAATACTGCTCTTACACCCATTCTCTGTTATTGCTTCCTTGCCACCTTTCTGTGGGAGCTGTCTATCATGGCTAACCACCTCAGCTACTTTTCCTTTCCTGTCTGTACCTTTGCCAGATAATCACCTAAAACTCTCAGGCCCAATGGTGCAGCACCATCCTGACCAGGACCAGTACCCTCACGTTGGCAGCACGTGCACTGTATCGTGCCTTGATCTTACCTAGGCCTTCTGCTGGGATCATGCAGCCCCAGTTCAGGGCTAGCAGGTCAAGTTCAGGGGTGAGAAGGGGAGAGGAGAAAAATATATCTGAAATATCTGAAATTCTGAAATACAATGAAGGATGCCCACTGCATTAGTTTTTAAGAGTAGAAGAAAGCAACAAAAATTAAAAAACAGCTAAATATGCAGTCATACAAAATACATTTTGCTATTGACCCTGGGGTAGACGGCACTTCCTCTTTTTATCCACCTTTTCTCTCCTCTTCTCTCTACCATCCCACTTAAGGCAAAGAAATCAAGCTGGGTCTCTGAGAAGGCGAGGGAAGTTTCTAGCCCCACCAACCAATCTGCTGTTATTCCTTCCACATGAATGACTATGGAGTCATTCTCATGTTCACACATCTGCAGCCAAAACAAATTCCTGAACGAAGAGACTTCCTGTTTTCCCATACTCTTTTAAGACTCACCTGAAATTCATGTAGACCTGGGCCACAAAGACAAGGTGAGGAGGTACAGCTCTCCAAAGCTGGTTAACTAGCTGAGGCTTTATGTCTGTGCTAGTGCCATGAAAAGGATAGGCACCTCCAGAGAGCTATTCAGCTCAGCTATCACAGTCAGTTGTCTTCAGGTGAAATAAATCTCCACTCAGAAATGGCCACCTCTCATGAACAATAGCAGAAATCTGTTAGTTTAGACTAGGCAATTTGTCTCTTTTATGGTTAAAGGTAGGTGAGATGAAGGTACAGCTCAATGACCATTTTCTTTGGTCATGAGGTTCCCTCTGTGGTGATAAACACAGAGATGTCACCCACCATTACAGATGTGCATATGAAATCAGCCAAAGCATGAATTTAATCAGATTCACTTTCAGACCATTAATTACAGCAGGTACCTTAGGGTCTGCCCCCCGAGGGTGCCTTGGTAGTGCTGGTAATGACATTTATTCTGAGAGTAAGGAACACGCACTAAGCCATACACAAGGCACAGTGCCAAGTAGTGCCAGACCTAAGGGGCATGCCACAGAATAAAGAAGAATGGGAAAGATACAGACAAAATAATGTACTCAGAGATAGCAAATACAGTGTATCTTGTATGAAGAAGCGAGGGGTGGGATGGGAAGAATGAGCTCAGGTAAATGGAGTATTCTGTGCAGAAAGACAGGGCTAGGTGAAGGGACTGAAGGTCAGATGGGGAGAGGGAGCATTTTCTTTATGTTGTATCTTGGCAGTAACACAGAAACATTTTCCTTGGGGTCAGTGGGCATTCCATGCCCATGTACAGCTTTTAAAATTAGTATGTGAGAAAACTACTGCTTGGTGGTTGTGGGGATTATTGCCCATTAGACATTGTGTAGAGACCATCAAGCTCATTCCACTTCAGATTATGGAATGAACTAAAATTGAGGTCCTCAAGGTGAAAAGCTAGGTTTTTATCCACTATACTAAAGAAATGGGGTTTTTTTACATTAAGCAACTGTGAGGGGAAAGATTGTGCAACAACTAGAAGTACACTGTAAATATCAAGGTTACCAAAAGTCACAGAGCAACCTTTCCAATAATCTGAAGTGGTGATAGGAAGAGTTACGCAGTGAATTTGTGTTGATGCAGAAATCATTAACCCTACACCCTCACTTGGAGTTGCATTAAAGAAGCAGATGACTGTATTTTCATGCTCATTGCTTTTACCCTACCAAAACTGTTTAGCAGGTTGGCAAGTTTACTGTCTTTGAGTATACATGTGCATATGTGTGTCCACCTATGTGTCTGTGAATGTTTGCTGGGAAATATATAATACCCTAAGTCCCTTACATTACAAAATAGTGTGCATATATAATTCATATATTTTAAACAGGCACTCTTAAAGACCACTTAAGGTGATTCAATTATGTGAATCCAGATTCTGCCAGTTTAGCAGCTGTTAAGGAGTATTACTTTGGGCACTCCTACTGAAATATGTAAGATTCTTAGGAAATGAGTTAATTATGCAGAATCTGACCCAAACTGTTATTTCCACAGATCACTGTAAACAACTATTTGTGTTCTTAGTCTTATGCAGTCTGTTGCCACCTCTGTACTCCGTGGTTTGTCCCATCCTTTATAGATAAACTCTTGTAAAGCTAGAGATCATTGGGATGCCTGAGTCCCTTATCCACATAAACCAGCAACTACTCACATTATTTTTCAGTGACAATGATTTGAAACCCTACAGTGGACAGGTAATTTTAACTGGAAAACCAGGAAAGGCTATTTAATAGTGAAATAAGTAATCAGGAAGCAAGTAACAGTGAATCATTAGTGCTGTTAAGAAAAAATAAACAGAAAAAAAGTAACTGAAAAAGCAAGGATAAAATTAAACAGTAATGATGATTTATAGTAAGATACTCTGAGACATGACAGAAGTCTCAGTACACCAAAAGGAAAATCTTGTTTGCTCAAATTATTTGTTTCTTCTGTCTAATGAATGTAATTCTAATATACAACTGATAACACTGGCATTTCTTTGAAATGTTGATTCAGTTTAATTATGAAAATCACCAAGGTATTTTCTGGCTGCTGCATCACTCCCTGTACTAAGATTAATCACATCAACATCATTCATTTAATCTTCAAAGAGTAAGCAGTTGTCCACAAAAGCCTTCAAATAGCTTCATTAGTGCAATTTTTCAGACTCAAACACTTATCTGGCAGCATATGATTGAGAGTAAGGAAGGTCATTATATTCATCTGTTTCCTTACCCAGTTTATTTTTTTAATGTTTCTACATGTTTTTGTGGATAACTTTAAGCTCCACTTTCTTGTCCTTTATTATGGACAGCCAAACCATGTGCAGTTCAAATACAGAAAAAATTACTAGTGGCTATCCTGATTTACTCAGTTTGTGACAGATGAATTTGAACCAGAATGTGCTCCTCTCCCAAGCCCAGCACTGATTTAACATACATATTATTTTTGTCACTAATCACAAAAAATACTTAAAATATGTTTACTTAAACATGCAAACAGGGTTAAAAAGGTGAAACACACCGTAATGTGCCTAGCGTTTTCAATGCCAGACTGAGACTTATTAACAATGTTATAGAGAATAAAAATAAGTCCAACCTCTCCCTATTATTAATATTTAATTACGTGCTAAGAGCATCATCTTCTTCAGTTTCCCATGGATGCTGAAAAGACCTTCCCTTATTTCATATTACTTCAAAACTTCTCTAGCACAACCCTGGGTAGTCTCAAAAACTCATGGTACCCAGTGCCCAATTAGCTGATACTGTGACACAATCTTTGAACAGTTTAAATTTTTTTTAAATATGGCATTGCAACCCAACATATTCACACTGAATGTGACAGCTCACAACCAAGATCACAATGACAACCTGGTCAGACACAATTATCTTACCTGTAGCACTAAAATAGCCGCTGATCAAAATGTGCTTATTTCTATTATCAAAAACTAAAACTTCCAGGTTTAGTTTTGAAGATTTAAAAAACAAAACTTTATTAAAGTTTCTGCTAACATATCTGCCTGCAGCTGTCAGTGAATTTTACAAAAAAAATCCATCAATCAGAAAAGGGGAAGTCTTGAAATGCCAGGCAGCAAACATATTTTTTTAAAAATATAAACTATTCTAATAACTATAAACTATAAAAATAACTATTAAAATTAATTAAAATTTTCCATTAATTTTAGGTGAAGAAAAAATCAATTTTGCATTCAACAAAAAAAGCTTGGGGAAAAATTTATGAAAATTAATCTTAAGGCTCTGGTGAATTGCCACAGTTGCAAATATGCCAATCATTCAGAAGGTCTCCAAAAGGATGCAAAGATGTGTTTGAACCACTAAGGTATTTGTTTTGTTAACAACTGGATTTAGTTTTGCGAGATAGTTCTGCAGCTATAGAGCAATATATTTGCTTCAGTTGTCACTATATTTCACAGAGTTATTTTCATTCCTTTCCCTGGCATGTAAGCAGCACTCATGCCCCATCCTTGGTTTGCAGTACTATCTAAAATCAATTGCTGTGTGAAAAAAACAGCATAAAACACAGACTCCAGATAGCTCTCAATCCAGCCACTCCAACAACGTAGAGGTGAGGCTTTTCTAACCAAGGGTCCCCTGCAAAAGCAAACATTTTCTTTATGTTTGTACTTTAAAAAAAGTAAGAGGAAAATCAATATTCTCAGAAGCAGATGTATAAACTGATACCTCACTCGCACCTTTTGGTAGATAAGACCTCCCCAGCTTCGGTGCAGAAAGGAAAAACATAGGCTGGTGCAATATTTATTCAAGGCAGAGAAGATTAAGGTGTATCTCAAGATGAGTTTACATGCAAGATTTAATCCTTGTGCCAATTTATGAAATCCAGTGACTATTTTTCTCCTTATGAGCTCTTTGGCTACAGAAGACTCATGCCAGGGGACTCCTCACTCATGACGCAAGATTTAGTCATAGAAATCATTTTATTTAAAGCAGAGACCAGGATGCAAGAAATTCACAACAGCTGGCATAGCTACTGGAGCTGAAGGGACACAGAAGCCACAAGAGTGTATCTCTACCGGTATTTATCAGGCATTTGTCATTGGGACACTTTAAGCCACGTTATCCCACCCTTAGTTTGAGGTGTTAGATACCACATAGAATTATTTCTATTGCAATATATAAGAACTTTCCTTCCAGGAGCCAAGCGCCTCTGCGGAGGATTTTTTTGTTGTTGTTGTTAAGAAAAACAACAAGTTTGAGATTGGAGAACTGTGCTTATTAAAACCTTTCCATAAATTGCTTTCAGATCTTGTCCCTGGATCTTGGCAGTATGAGGCCACATCATTTCAAACTGTGAACAGCAGCGGGAATGACCAGATTCATCCTGCAGTTTGTCCCATTTCACTGAAATACTTAGAAATCCTTATGCACAGTTAGCTTATTTCTGCCTCTACCTTCCCTTTGCAGGACATGGTGGAGTGGGGGGGACAGCTGTTCTGCTATGCACTTTTAGACAGGAATCTTTGTGGAAAAAACCCAACTGTATATCCCTGGAATTATTCCATCCACAGAATCGTCTGCAGTCGTGGTTCAGTACTAAAATCAGTATGTTCCTAATAACTTAGACTTAAAGGGCTATACTCCTTGGGTGACATTTAAGCTCTCCTTTTCACTTCTCCTTTTTATTTAGATAGTGTTATCCTCAGGAGTCCCAAAGCTTCTAGGTCTCAATCAGGCCTTAAAAGAAGGAAAATTCTTCAAACAGGTCTTGCTGTGACAATTGTGAGTACTATATGCTACTGTTCTTTACTGTCCTCCTCAAATCTCAGTTTCCCTAATCACATATTACTTCTCTGAATACTATGAATCATATAATGAGTCTAACCAAGATGTATGCTGCATGTACTGCTTCAGTTATCAAGCAAAGATAAGAAAATAAACTAATCACTGGGAAAGCATTTTCAATTAATCTGCCTCACTGTGCCCATTTCCAAGGCATTAATTTATGTTGGTTGCTTTTAATTTTAACAATAAATGAACTTTTATTGTTAATGTAGGAACAAATCCCTGAGTAAGTGACAATATGCAGGGCAAATAAACAATCAATTACGGATGTATTTATAGAAAAAGTAAGAGAGAAATAATCTGTAACCCTTAAAGATAACCATGAATACAAATTTATTTAGATCACCCACTAAAAGAGAATTCACCTCTCCAACCGTCATGATCTGCCTCTTTTTTTTATTAACAATACACAAGTTTTCGATCAAAATTGGTACCAAGTGAAAAACCTTCTTCATAGAGCATGAAGAAGTAGAGATTCACCTTTCTGACAACCTTCTTTCCTGTCTTCTATATATCCTCATAAAATATTTACTCTGCTTCTGAATGACCACTCTGATTATCCTTAGACTCCTTTTCAGATTCCCTGATGATGTCATGGAAATGTTAAACCCATTATGCTAAGCTAGGACCTCCATCTACTCTGACCTCTTGGCACTAGCTTCTGAGGACAGCATGACACTTCCACATAAAAGTTAGTCTTCCTTCAGGTCATCAATAGATGGACTCGTAATACATCAGCACTTCAATAAACACCAGTAAAATTTAACCAAGGCCAGGTAAAAAGTCCAAACCCATTCTGTGCTTACAATAAAGTGATTAAAATATCTATTAAACAGTACAATTATTTTCCATTGGAAAATAAGCATTTATATTATTTCATGGGTCCACCCCACAGGTAATACATGGCATTCCTTTTCATTAAGCTATTAGGGAAGTGATTAGTGACTAGCACCCTGCTCTAATTATCTTTAATGTAGTGTTTCAAATTGATCATGCATAATGCAATTAGAAATCATAATTAAATTAATTTATATTGATTTAAGCCTTTATAAGTTGTTAATAACCATGACCCATTACATTAATTCCTACAAGCCAACATTAATATTTCCAATATGCTGAAATATTTCCCTTTTCCCCCCTTCGTTGCATCGGGTACTCCT
>NW_008236445.1:1178231-1182413 GCF_000691975.1 Corvus brachyrhynchos | reverse complement strand
CGGAAGGCTCCCAAACCTCCCTTCCCCTGGCACTGCTCTTGTTCCGTCCCATGCTTCCGTCCCCACCTCCCTCCTCCCAACACAAAAGCTCTTGGCAAAATTATTTCCCCCCAGCTGCAATTACACTCGTGCCGCGCGGCCCCCCTTTCGGAAGAATTACGCATAAAAACAGGCGGCAAATCACCCAGCGCGGGACGGCACGGGCCAGGCAGCGCTCTCACATCCATCCCATCCCGCCTGACACCTTTCCGTCATATGCGAACGCTCCAGGGTCAAAATAAGTTTTCCAGCGAGAAAGATGTCCGGCTATAATAAAATCTTACAGCGGGAGGTGCCACAAATCATTTAAGAAAACAATTTTGCTTAAATAATATTTCCTTTAAAATAAATTCGGGGTTCGCAAATCACGATTTCATTTGAAGAGGCATGAATTCTATTATATGTACAATTTAATCACGGGGTATTTAAAATAGACATTTCCATCTAAAATCCAATCAGAAATCAACACAGTACCTCGAGGCATTAAGATGATCATCTCCATTTTGCATTTGTAAACTGGTAGAAATAAATGTGGCTTGTGGATACCAAGAGGTCAAGTACGGCTGCTCAAATATTTTTCTTACAAAATGACGGATTTATTAGACAAATAAGTGGCCCGGCTGATGCAAAACCCCCAGTGATTGAATTTTGACGTTGAGTCAACAACAACTCGAACTACATCAGTGCTCCAAGATTTAGTTATGATGGTAGAGATTACTGAACAAATAGGAGGCAGAAATGAATACAGATTTCCTAGGATCTGCCCCTGGCACCCTCTTCTTGACATTCCCCTCCATATGCTATCCCTATTCACAGTGTATTCTAATTAAAGAACTGGGCTATGTCTTCTAATTTTACAAGAACTTTTAAATAATTAGTCTGGTGTGTGTTAAAAAGGACAGCTTCAGACATAAGGGGATTTCAGTCCCTTTAGGATCTCTCCTCGGCTTTGCAGTTATCATAGTCCCTTCCATGAGGAAGGGTGAAAAACGCCTCTGATTTGATTGCAGGAAGATGTGAGCTCTGATCAAACCGCCGTATGCAAACACAGGCGTCCGCGGTTCATTTCCAGCCCATTCAAAGAGAATGCCTGGGGAGGGGGTTGGGGGGGAGGGTTGTGTTTGGGATTTTGGTGTGAGACTGGGTTTTTTTCCCCTTTCCAGTGGAAAAGATGTTGAGGGTTCAACATTCCTGTGAAAATCTGTCCACGGATCCCAATCTCCTGTGAAACCAGGTTGGGCTGTAGCCTGCTGAGCCTTGACAGCGGAAATTTTACCACGCTGAACCTGCCCTCTCCCTCCTTTTCCCCTCCCTCCCTCCTTCCCCCCCATCCCGCCTTCCCACCCTACAGGTGTGTGTATCTAAGCGAGTTCCCCGGCCTGAGCGTTGCCAGCCGGCAGGGAGCAAGCCGTGTGCTGGAAAGCCTGCGTGAGCTGGGCGAAAGCGATGTTATTCCTGCTTCATTTCTTCAGCGCTTTGGAGCGTTACTTTTACTTGCTAATCACGAAGGGGCGCTTAAATAATTGAGAGTACGTTTAAGCATAAAGCAGTCAGTTTCTAATCTTTTCAGGGGAAAAGGGACTAATCTGCACCTGCTGTGAGAGCCCTTTTTTTATTTATTCTGTATATTACTTCCACTCCAAGCTGGACCTGATGGCTCCAATTACAGTTGAGCCTTGCAGAATCCATACCTTCCCTTTCACAGCCCTTTTCTCTTCTCTCCTCTTCTCCGCAGCAATAAACTTTTCCTTGGCAGAGAAGAGGGAGTGGGGTGATCTTAACAGACACCATTTAGTCGAGATTATAATTTATTTATTTTTTAAGAGAAGCTCTTCAGAATCCCCAAGCTCTCCAAATTTGCCTTCTTTCTATTGTCTCCACTGTTTCGTATGCATATTTGTAGAAAAGAGAAGCACACACTGGCTGTCACGGTGGTCTGGATTGTTTTTTAACGGGATAGTTCGAGAGGAGTGTTTTAAATAGATTTTCTTCTATTAAGCATTTGGGAAGAAATTGTTTAATAAGCCTTTCCTGTACTACCTGTATTCCCTGCCGTGTTTTTGCATTGGGTAGAGGCGTCTCAGAGTATTGCCAAAGTTAATTCTAGGTTTTTATCTCTCTAACCTACTTAAGATGCAAAAAGGAAAAAAAAATCCTGTCAAATTAAAGTGAGTCCTCCTGTCTTGCCTTCTTCCAGCAAATAACTTGCAGCACCTAATAAATCCAGATGGAGTTCCTCATATAGCCCGGTGCAGAAATAATTATTGTCCTGGCTTGTTTCATGTCAGAGGCCTCTTTGGCTCATCTGTCATGAAACCAATTTCACTTTATTTACATCCATTTGCTAGTTTAATTACTGTGCTGATGAATAGCCTGAAGGAATTAAGTTACGAGTCTTTGGAAACCTAAAACGACAGATATATGGGTTACCTTTTAAATAGAGGAAGAAAATGATGGGTGGTATGTGCACCAAAATTTAAAGGTAATAAGAGCCTCTTTGCTAGGTGGAAATGCAGAATCAACTGCCCGTGTATTTACCTCTGTCTTTATGTAAAGTATTGCTTTGAAAGGCATTCATATTTTTGCAGGTTTAATACAATCTGTATTAAAGTAAATGTTCTGCAAGATGGGTGCCAGCTTTAGATCTAAGCACAGATGCACTCATTATTTTTCCAGCCACAGAAAGAGGAAAAATGTTAGAAAATAAGGCGAAAGTAAGTTTTAAAGACGGAACAACATAACCTATGCACTGCACCATTCAATACATATCAATAGGGTTACTATTCTGTGTCTGCAATTGCAGAAATAGTCTCAAGCGCCTCTTCCCTCTAACTTGCCTGTGATACTTTGTACCATCAGAGGGAATTTCAACCAGCTAGAGGATCTTGTGCTTTTTATATAAATCTGCCAAAAACCAGAGCTTATCCTTGTATTAGCTGTAGCCTGCATCCTTTCCTCTTCTTCGGGTGTTTTCCATCATTTGCATCACACACCTGGGTGTCACTTGACCTGGAGATCAGGGGTAGGGAACCTGCCCCATCCACCCACATGGTCCCTGCTGCAGGATCCTGGCACACTGAAATGATCCTGCCCTCCCTCCTCCACCACTCAGTAACTTTCCTGAGCTGTTTTCCTGAGCTGCTGCTTTTATAACAATCTAGAATTTCAAAACTTTATGCAGCAGGTACCTGAACGAAAGGTCAGTCTCTTCAATGTTTCCTCTCGTTCATCGTGAAAGGAAAAAAAATCCAGTGGTCGGGAGTGTCTCTTGCCGGGGCTGTGCCCCAAAGCGTCACCTACGGACTGGTAAAGGAGGTCCAGGAGGCGCCCGTGTGAGCATGTTCATTCTAAACCTGAAGACAAAGTCCCTGTCCTCCAAAGAAAGAGTAGAAACCAGACCTGAGAGCCCGTGCATCTTCTGGGAGCTGAACCTGAAAGGCAGAAGTTTAGGTGGGCACGCTCTGAGGGCTGCATGAAAAATTCACTTACAGAAGGGCTTTTACACCACTCTCCTACACAGACTGCTTCTTCTCCTTTTCCCGGTAATTTTGTGGATCCACTACTTTTGTGGATCTCACGTGGGACAAACCTTGCTTGAAGAAATCATGTGAGGCAATAGGTAGGTAATAGGGCAGATGTAAAAGTAGTAAGGATGGCCAGAACTCTGGGGAGATGATGCTTGATTCGCTAGAAAAAGCCTTCTCCTAAGACACACCCTCTGCGAGGAGATGGCTGAAGGGGCGGACAGAGACCCCCTTTGTCACAGAAGTTGAGCAGCACCTGAAAACCAAATCCTTTGCCGGGGGAAACGTGACACATTCCCCGCTCCTGCCTCAAATATCGCTACCGACTGACCCGAGCTGGTTACACTGAGGGTATAAAAGAGCAGATCAAAAGAGAATTACAGCTGCCTATTCGAGGTACTTTATATCTGAGAGAAATGAAAGGAGAAAGTGTGCAGCAACACAGAGTGGGGTATGAAAAGCTCCCTTCCCCCCCTCCCCGCCTCTCCCCTCTTCCCTCTCTCCCCCTTTGATTAATAGATCCATGTGGCTAACGGCCTGACATATGGTGTGCGAAGCAGCTTGAGATGGTACCTCGGGCGTACCCTACGGCTATTAACATATTACAGGCTTCTGTGCA
>NW_008236445.1:1174866-1178201 GCF_000691975.1 Corvus brachyrhynchos | reverse complement strand
CAGCCCCCGCTCCGCCTGCGCGCAGCCCGCCCGCGGCGTCTCCGCCGTGGTAGAGTTCAAAAAGCAAGCGTGCACGCCCAGGCGGATTTGAAAGTCCTGCGCCGCTTTCAAACGAAGAGGTGGAAAGCAGCATCGACATTACTCCTTGTACATTATCTAGGGATTTCTCTCCTTCTTTCTTTTTTTTTTTTTAAATTCTAGATTAAAAAAGGTGTGGCTAGGTATATAACCCCTTTACCACGGAGTACACAAAAATTGCCTTCTGTGGAATCCAGTCGCATATAAAATGCAGTGCCAACTTGCAGTGAAGAAAAGACTTTTCTGCAAATGATCCAAAAGTTAGGGAACTGGCACTTAATGCATGTGGCGGTGTGAGAGATTATTCCCAGCCGTGGTGTTTGGAAGGAGGAATTATATTAGACAAAAAGATGGTTTAGAATGCAGAGAAACCTGAGGTTTATTTAATCCATTTCAAGCGTTCTGACAGAAACATACATCACTCCCTGCACTTTGCCTTTCAGTCTCCTGTAGATAACTGCCCCGGCTCTCTTTAACTTTGTTCTGCCTGTTTTGTTGGAAAATAAATGCCAACACCAGATTAAACGTTTCAGGTATCTTCATCTTCTGATTTCAGGAAAATAGTGTTAATAAGGAGCTTTGATGTTGTTTTACTTTCAGACTGTATGCCTTAAGGCAGAAAAGCGCATAAAGGTACCTGGGAAAGTAAATCGCCAGAAGCGAAGAGCATCCCCCTTTCAGAATCCTGTAAGTACTCCCTCTTACATCAAACCGACCCTATGCACAGCAGCGCTAGCTGTTTTGAGATTTCCTGGCTTTCACAAATATCTCTTCTTTCAACGCACACACGGCGACGTGTGCTCCAGTGTTTATGTGTGTGCACATTTCAGCATTAGCAGTTGCTGATGAAACTGAAGATTAGGGGGGGAAATACGAAAGCATAATTGCCATAGTTGCTTTTTTATTATAATTATTTTCTTTTCCCCTCATAAGACTACAAAATCCCGTGGGGTAAAGCCTCCTAGAGATTTTCAGTGAGGAGTAAAGCAACGTGAGTAGAGAACTGTAGCTCTCCACCACGCTGAAGTAGCTTGGAATAAAAGTTTCGTATCCTGTATGTGCATTTGGGGCTTTCTTAGCTATTTCGCCAGTAGCCTCCTCTATTCTTTCGGAAGCCCAGCACATCAGCATAGCAGATTCCTCACACACAATCAATACATTTTGCATAACACGAGTCTCCCTCGCACGCACTCTTCTTCTCTTACTCCCTCTCTATTCTGCTTCGCCTCTCGTCGGTGGCCGGGGTTTCTACACGGGGCTTTTCTTTTAAGAAATTAGCGACGACGATGGAGAGTCTCAAAAGCAAAACCTGCTTGCTCGCATCAGAAATTTCGCTGGAGCCCACCACAGCAACCTTTCAAGCATGCGGTTTGGTTTCAGACACAGCTTGTCTCTCTCCAGCCTCTCCTCTCACCCCCTCCCCTTCTATTCCTCTTACAGCAGTGCTTTAATAAAGTCACATAAGTGATTGAAATTAACATAAATCATTATTAGTTATTAGGATTTGCTCTAAATTACTCTGTGAATATAACACCAAACCCCATCTGCCACTCCTGCTCTAGTAGCAATAGATTGCAGATAAAATAAATGTCCTTACCCCATTAGAATGTTCCTGTCTCTGTAGCCAAAAGCCAAACAAAAGCAATAAATACAGAGCTTTTTTCTCTCCACTATTCAGCTGTGACTGTTTTCATCAGCTCTTCCTCTAGAAAAGCTCAATAGCTGCCTGAAAATATTGCATTTTATATCACCAAAGGGCGATTAATATTGCATTAACTGTATTTAACATTTTTTAAGCGCGAGTAATCTGAAATGAGTAAGTTTCTGTTACTAAATACAGGGGATGTCAGAGCTGGTGAAAACAGCTTAAAATATCTGTATAAACAGATTATTTGTTTCATACTTTGTATTTTTATAATGTTATGGTATAGTGTGCTCTGTTTGAAGTAGAAGAAGCCATGCTAATGGTCTGTTTAAAGTATTCTGACACTGTCTGGAGACATCCAAGTCTCTGCCTTCATTAAATGTTTATTGTCAACACTTCAGTGAAAAAAAAGTCTTGTGTAAGTGAATTTCCACTGCTGGATGCTGTCAACACTTTGTTTTATTCTGATCCGCGTGTACAAAAGTTTGTATACATTATGCTGAAGTGAAGAGAGGCAGAGATTTAGTGAGCTATAGTTAGTTACCAAACAAACTTTTGTTAGTAATTCGGTTTATATAATGACCATAATCAAGGGCTAAGTTATGCCTATCGGCGCCTCGTCTTCTTTCCACACAGCCCGTAAAAAGATGTGCTCATGTTGACTTGCTATCCTCTTGTCAAGGAACACCTTTTTTAAAATAAAGTGAAAAAACAAACAAACAGAAAATCAAACCAAAGGCATTCACGCAGATCTTACATCTTTTAGCTCTGCCGCACAATTTTAAATTTCTTTCTTCCACCCGGGCAAGGGATGAAAAACCCCCTCCGCAAGCCGGTGTTTGCAGCATGAGCCGTCTGTCTGCTCCCGCTGCTGGACCCGGGCTCGGCGCGGTTTGTCCCCGCACCGGGACCCGCCCCGTGCTACAGCCCGTGTGAGCGGCAGGGTCAGTCGGCACTCTCACCCAAGGAGGCACTTTGGAGTCTTTTATGGCTCGCTTGTACAAATCAGTGGGAAGTTACAATTTATCTTCACCGTACCAGGGCCGAGTGCCTTTTAAAAAAATTATTAAATTAGTTTTTATATCAAGCCTTTTAAATACTTCAGTCTTTAGAGTGATTAACGTCTTACGACAACATTTTTTTAAAAGTAATTCTCCCTACCCCCGACTGCCTGATAAATTTTAATTTCATATATATAAAAAAAGAAGTGTTTAACCACTTTTTCCCCCAGAGTTAGAGATGCTTTGGTACACTTAGGTAAGCAGGCTGAAGGAGTTAAAATGCAGTTCAAAGCAGGACGCGTGCTTTCCCAGAGGGGCTGTGACTCCAATTTGGGAAGCAGATTTTGCATGTGCAGCTGTCCCTGCACGACCAGCCACGGCGAGCTCCCGAGCAGGGCTTGGCTGGCGACACGGCCATAAATCCGCACCGTGCAGAGAGCGGGCTCCCTGGCCCCCTATGCCCGCGGAAACTCCGCGCTGAGTCCGCCTCAAAGATACATCTTAAACCAGTAGGCGGAAAGGGACTCGGCGTGGGAGAGCGAGCATCCCGCGGCGCCTCCGCCCCCCGCGAGCAGGAGGCGCGGTGGGGGCACCGCACCGCCTGCCGCTGC
>NW_008236445.1:1173476-1174705 GCF_000691975.1 Corvus brachyrhynchos | reverse complement strand
TGACATCTTATTTTAAATCAACTTTTGAGCCCCGGGTTTCATTCATCCCTCCACGCACCCACCCACCCGCCGCCTGCCTATCTGTCTTGCTACGATGCGAAGAGACTTGCTTGCAGTTTTAGCACCTCGGTCTCATCTCTGGGATCTATATATTCAGCTGACCTATATATTCATCCACTGCTTTTCTCCCAAACCGAGCCTCCTTCAGGTGCGAAGGGGTTGCAAAGGAGGAAAAAAAAAAGCTTTCCAAAAGCGGAAGGGGGAAGGAGGGGAAGGGATGCTGTCCTTGTCTTTCAGGGTACGAGAGGCATCCCTTCATTATATCACTGTAATCTGCCATTGCTTGTAATATGCCACGTGTTGCCCACAGAGTTGTGTTACCTCTTCCCAGTGTGGAGCTGTCCTGCACTTCCAGTGCTTTTTCAGCCATAACCTTGACCCACTCCTGCTGACCTTCTTCTGGAGGTGTGGATTTTTTTTCAGGTGGTGTAACAGTGACAGGAAATAGGTTACAATACTTAAAGCAATTGTTTATTCTACTATTTTCCTTAAGTAAGGACATTGTGTAGTGGTCTCTGAATACAAAGGGACATAGTTGATCCCAATTAGGCTTGCCTCCGCTTTGGAATCAGCAGGTAAATATAATAAAGCTTAAAAAAAAAAAAAAATAGCGCCGGCTGAAAAGCGAGATATAAATAACTGGAGGGATTTAAAATCGTTTGGGAAATGCCAGAATAACACAGGGCACCACCGGCGCTATCAAGCTTTATGCGCTCTAGTCCGTCAGAGTTAAAATAATTATCTTTCGACAAATCTATTTCTCTTCGGAGGAAAGGGGGAACACGGGGAGGCGGGGAGGGAGGCACATAAACCATAAAGTCAGTGCTGTAGGACACTTCATTCTCCTTCTGGGGAGCCTTTTTACTTGTTGAACCAGGACCGAATTAGTCTTAATATCACAGGAGAGTAAAAATCAATACGACCATGGCAGTGGGTGTCTGTTACTCACTTATGATGGCCTAATCTAAGTTGAAAGCAAGCGGAGAGCAAGTGTTAGGCAGAAATTCCGGGAGCCAAACCGCGTCTAGCAGACTTAGGACTGGAAAATCACACTAGGAAAGCGGCGAGATGCCTCGGTTGTGGAGAAAAAGACCACTCAAGGGATGACAGCACCGAAACGTTCTCGGCAAGGGGCACAGGCTGGAGTGCAGGAGTCGTCAGAGGTGGCA
>NW_008236445.1:1173211-1173464 GCF_000691975.1 Corvus brachyrhynchos | reverse complement strand
GCAGCGGCCTCAGCCCCTGGCACAGAGGGAGTGGGGGGGGAATATTTGTATTTTTTTGGTCACTAATGGCTCTTTATGCCAGAGGTTGCCTACTGTTGGGGAATAAATGCGAACTAATGTTTTGCCTCTGGGTCTTTTATCTTACTTACTTTCCTCGGATGCAAAAGTTTTAACAGTCCTTAGGTTAAACCTTATAAATTCTTCTTTCCTTTTTTTTTTTTGTTTTCTTTCTTTCTTTTTTTTTCTTTTTTTT
>NW_008236445.1:1168877-1172769 GCF_000691975.1 Corvus brachyrhynchos | reverse complement strand
TTTTCTTTCTTTCTTTCTTTTTCTTTCTTTCTTTCTTTCTTTCTTTCTTTCTTTCTTTCTTTCTTTCTTTCTTTCTTTCTTTCTTTCTTTTCCTTCCTTCCTTCCTTCCTTCCTTCCTTCCTTCCTTCCTTCCTTCCTTCCTTCCTCTTTCTTATTTTCTTTTCTTTCTCTCTCTCTCTTTTTCTTTCTTTCTTTTTCTTTCTCTCTCCCCTCGATTTTCTTTCTTTGAATATTTTAAATGAGGCATTTATTAAAAAGGCCTCACTAGAATTTTGTGGTTTTATGAAGTATTCAGATTCATCTGACGGAAAGCAGGACGTTTTGGTTTTGCACAGTTTCCTACCATGAAAAATAGGAAACTCTGCAAAGCTTTTATTTTCACCATCTGTTTTATTAACATATTGTTTTTTTCTTTGTACCCGATAAAGATTGTACTTATTACAAAACAAACTCCTCAATTTTTCAATACATACATCGGCCATTACTGAATGATACAAATCTGGTATCAATTTCAACATTTCAATCATTTGGGGCAGATGAAAAAGAAAACCCAACATTTGTAATTATTTTTATTTGTTCATTCCTGACTCTCCAAAAAAATGATATCCGGTAATACTTTTCTATAAAATAATATTTTTACAAATGCATTTATTAAAAATTCTGATGACATTTCAAGTTAATAACAACAGAAACAAGTCAATTTCCGGTGGACGAGATCTATGGGTTTTTTTTAAAAATACCTTTAGTGCTTATTTTTTAACATCAACAGTTGTTTAAAATCACAGCTTTTTTGAACGTATTATTCTTTTCTGAACATCACGTGTCTTGATTCACAGATTTACCGGCAAAATGAAAAAGATTTGGCTAAAATATGTCTACAGAAGAAATAATCCCAGCTATTAAGTAACTTTTTACATTTGGCATCTGATCTAGTCACAGGTCATCAGAAAATAGAAAGAGGTTCTTTGATCACTTGAAGCAGTAGGTGGCATCCTATACGTTCCTAATGAACAATTGCATTCACAACATAAGGAGAGATCAGTTTAGGATTTTCATATTTATTAACCCAAAATAAAAATAAAGTATCTTGTTACATAATTAAGTGCAATTAGGCCAGTCAGAACAACATATAAACCTGAAACCACCCAAGCTTTTCTTCTTTATACATTTTTGTAGGTGCATAATCCTTTCCAGCACACTGAAAAGAAATACTTCAGAAGTCCTTTTTAAAATTTTACTTTGATTTATATTCTGCAGTTATAGAATAAACTTCAAGAAACACACGCAGCTAATATATAGTTAATTTATTCGGAGCACCGATTTTCACATAAGAGCTATCTCAAAGTAATGATTTCTGGATTTAGCAGAAAAATACATCTCTCACTATTTTCTTTTTGGTAGAATTAGTCTTATCGTCTAACGGCCATACCTTGAATTTACCAGCCGTGTCTCGGAAATATTTTTCTTTTTTTTAAATGCACCCAATAATAATGATAACTATTCTGTTTTCACGTTTGTTTTATTTGTAAGTATGCTGGGACACATCTCCCTGTTGTATTTTGGCGTACAGAAATATTTCTGATAGAAATTAAAGTAATAAAGACACAACCAAGGAGAAAGCTCAGCAAACATACATGGACAGGTAGATTATTCAGTGAGACATTTCAGGATCCACACGTGGTTGCAGTTTGTAACCTTGTTGTTGTTGTTGTTGTTTTGTGCATTAAAGAAAATATTTACAATCGTCTTTCTTATCTTTTTTTCCTCTTTTTTTTTTTTCTTTTTTTTTCCTCTTTTAAATCTAAATACAAGAACGTGACAAGAACGTTTGTGTTTTCGGTGAAAACAGGCAGTTAAACTGTGAAATTACACCATCCACAAAAGATTCTACCAGAAGCTAGTCTATTTAGTGCTCAGTTTCAAAATGCATAGAATGTTTGCGCTGCAAACAATGATACACAAAATAATAATAATAAAAATAAAAATAGATAAATAAATAAATAAATAAATAATATCGAGACTTTATCACGGATCTTTCTATGCCCTTTTTTTCCCCTCTTTTCTTTTCCTTTTCTTTCTTTCCCTTTTTTTTTTTTTTTTTTTTTTTCAGGTCGTGTCATGCATAATTTCAGTCTATTATTTGTTTTGATTTAAACAGAATGGTATTTTCTTTTCAGAAATTCTTTTTTTATTTGAAAGCCTCAGCAGTCTCTCGGCAAGAGCCAGAGTCAGAGGTGCCTTCTGCACGTCGCTGCCCTTTTTACCTAACAAGCCCTGATAATTTTGTTTGTTTGTTTTCAATCCGCGAGACATATAACAGACCTTGACGATTATTAGCAATATCAGCATCGTTATTACGGAATAACATCATCACTTCCAATCCAGGAGACTGTGATAGTGCAAATTGAACCCCATACATCCCTCCCAAAAGCCATCCTCTACACAACGTTTATTATTTACAATAAACGACTTTTAAGCCCAAGTGGTTTTTTGTCTTGTGTTTGTTCCCAACATGCACACCCCTCAGAAACAAATGTCATTTCAGACCCATCACCAGTGATTTCTTTTGCCTACCGGGTGCAATAACCTCCAGCCCTCGGAGGAAACCAAGAGAGGACCTTAACCTAAATCCAGCAGATTTGGTGGGGATCCGGGGGGGCATACGGTTGGGAGCAGCGGGGAGGGAGGGAGAAGAAAGAACGTAGTTAACCACGAGCCTTAATGAATCTGAACGTAATCTTTTGGAGAGCATCCCCGCTCTGGCAGGTTTCGCATCTGCCTCCAGATGCATCTCTGCAGAGAGAGGGACCTGTCTTTGGACACAGCTAGAAACGCAAACCACGCAGGCGAGGGAGGAGAAACAAAGGGGTTGTGGAGTAACTTTTTTTTTTTTTCTCCTTTTTTCCTTGAGCTAGCTAGGATTATTGAGGCAACAACGGAGAGCAAAGGGACTGCTCCCTAGCCTCGGGGGGCCGCTCCCCCTGCCCCGGCCCTTGCCCCGCTCGCACCGTTCCCCCGGCACAGACAAGACCCATGGCCAAAGCCTCGTGCAAAACCGCGTTCGAGGGAAAATCAAAAACAACAACAGAAAAAAAAACCAAAACCCCACAACAAAAACCCAAACCAAACAAAAAACCCAAGCCAACCAAAGAAAAAGTTCCCCCGCACCAAACCACCGCTGTCCTTATTCATTACCAAGCCGGGGGAAAAAAAAGAAAAGCAGAAAGTAATGAAAAGAGACCCAAACCAAACGTAGCATCATCATCACCGACAATTTCGCCTTCCGGGTTTGTTGGTCGGTTTTGTTTTCCTTCGGAAAATTGTGACTTAGGTTTCTCGGTTTGTGGTTGTTGCTGTCACGGTATTTATTGGTGGGTGTCTGTGTGTGTTTACGCTTTAAGTTGCTCTTTCTCCCGCTTTCTGTCGGGGGGTGGGGGGCAAAGAGGGGATAGGGCCACAGAAGTGACCCCCATGGGCTTCTAGAGCGTTTTTACCTCCTCTCTCCTCCTTCTTCTCGTTGGTGTTCCGGTGTCTTTTTTGTTTTAATAATTGATAGCGCACCCCCCCCACACGCACGCCCCAGAAAATTTCATCCTTTTCTGCTTCTGTCTCTGGTTGCAAAACCAAACCCGCACCACATTCTTTTTGAGGTCCAATTTCTCGGCGATGGCGGCGATCTTCTCGGAGGAGGGCCGGGGCTGGACGGCGAAGTACGCCTCCAGTGAGCGCTTTTCCGGGGCGGCGATGGAAGTCCGCTTGCGCTTCTTCTCGCCCCCGTTGAAGAGCTCGGGCTTGTTCATTTTTTCCCGCTGGGCACCCTCCTCCTCCAGCAGCCAGGCCTGCAGGATGGGCTTGAGGGCGATCATGTTGTTGTGGGGGGGGGTGAGGGACT
>NW_008236445.1:1167066-1168005 GCF_000691975.1 Corvus brachyrhynchos | reverse complement strand
AGGGGAAGGGGGGGGGGACAGCGGGGGGTGGCAGGAGCGCCGCGGAAAAGGAGGGGGAAAGTCGAGGGAGGGGAGAGAGAGGTGGGCAAAGTTGGGGTGATGGCCGGGAAGCCGGCAGTAGGATCAGCGTGTAAGGGAGTACGGGATCGGGGGGAAGAGCCGAGTGATTGAGGAAAGCGTGGTATAGCAGGCGACAGCCCGGGGAAGTGAGGGGAAACAGGGGGATGGGGTAGAATAATGGGGGGATGGGAGGGGAAAGAAGCGAGAAGAGGGAGCAAAACAGGAAAAGAAGCGAAGAGTAGAAAGGTAAGGAAGCAAGGGGGGATCGGAAAAGGAGTGAAGGAAGGAGTGAAAGGAACAAATAAATTAATAAATTAAAAGGGGAAAAATGGAACGAAAGGAGAAGAGAAAGGAGGAGAAGAAATGGATCTGTAACTCTCAGCTGGGGAATTGTGTCAAACACAAGAGCACATAAAACGCATTCCTTTTCAGAGGCCGAGTCATAAAAATTAATACAGAAAGTGGATGAAGTCGGAGACTCGTGTGAACACCGCTTTCAAAAAAGATCACAGGCACTCAGATGATTGCAGAGGAAGACATGAAAAAAACATTAAGCGCCGCTTGTCAAAATGTGCCTCGCAGCGGTTTTTTTATTAATGCACATACACATACATGCAGTATACAGAAAAGAGAGAGAGAAAGAAAGAAAAGTGTGTGCGTGTGTGTAAGGGAGAGAAAGAAAGAAGAGAGCTGCAGCTGTCTGTCCCTTACCGGTGGAGTTGGTAGACATGCTCTTCTTATTGCTTCCGAGCTGGAGTGTAGAGAGGGGTATTTGTGCTCAGGTAGGGTGGGATGCATGGCAAAATGAGGCTGTTTGCTGTTCATGGACATCATCTTGAAGGCTTGGCATGTAAATCCACAAACACTCCTAAAGTCGGG
>NW_008236445.1:1164026-1166486 GCF_000691975.1 Corvus brachyrhynchos | reverse complement strand
CACAAAGGTGCGCTGCCCCTCCGCGCCGCGGAGCCCCGCCACAGAAAGGGGCGTCCTCCGGCCGCTGCCCACTCCTGCCGCGAATTGTACACCGGCTCCTGGAGAAGACCTGCGGCGGCAGACTTTGTTTGAACCACTCAGAGGCTATTGTTTTCCCTGTAATTTAATTTTCCCCCACCCCGTGTAGTTTTATTGCACGTATAGCTGTGCCAGGCGCGGCAGGTGACAGCCGCTGCGCCCACGCGGGGCGTGTGTTGTGCGTGTGCGCTCTGCACGGGCAGCGCCGCGGAGGTCAGACTCTGCATCTCCTCCTGCTGCCCAGCCCCAACTCCTGCTCCGTGCGAAAAGCCAGGTTGCACTGGCGTGGCCTGAAGCAGAAAGCAGAAAACAATCAAAACCAGTCTTTCTCTTTTCTTTCCTTTCTTTTCTTTCTTTTCTTTCTTTTCTTTCTTTTCTTTCTTTTTTCTTTTTCTTTTTCTTTTTCTTTTTCTTTTTCTTTTTCTTTTTCTTTTTCTTTTTCTCTTTCTCTTTCTTTTTCTTTCTTTTTCTTTCTTTTTCTTTCTTTTTCTTTCTTTTTCTTTCTTTTTCTTTCTTTTCCTTCCTTCCTTCCTTCCTTCCTTCCTTCCTTCCTTCCTTTCTTCCTTCCTTCCTTCCTTCCTTCCTTCCTTCCTTCCTTCCTTCCTTCCTTCCTTCCTCTGTTTCGTACTCTTCTTTCCCTCCATTTTCTGTGGTTTATCCTTAGAATACTCTTGCCTTTGAGTCAAACAGTTAAGGAGTGACACTGTTGGTGTTATGAGTGATTTGGGATTTCTAGAGTTTTAGAGTAGATTCTATTTTTTCTTGTAACTAGTTGCTTACGAAGTCGAAGGCAAAACTATGGAAGGAGTGAATCTGCTACTGTGCCTGTGAGATTAGTACGAATCCTTAGCCAACGGCCCAAGGTGAATCCTGTCCCTTGGGGCACGCTGGAGCCGTCCCTCGGTGACCGACCAGATGCTGCCTTGTTTGTTTCAGCAGGGCTGCAGGCAAGCAGGCAGCAGGGAGAGGCAGCGGGGTGTTTGGATCAGGGATGTGACAGCCTGGGAGTGCATCGGAATTGTTCTGTTTCTCCTGAACGCCTCTTATTTATGCACATAAACACAGCCGAAAGGTCACGCAGGAAAACACACACGCGCACACACAGCACCACCACAACCCCAAGTGAAGTCCACATTTGTCTTCATAAGCCTTTCCCTAGCTCCCCAGCCAGTCCAGGAGGAAGGAGGGAAACGTCTGCCAATTACTTGTGCGAGAGGGAGCCCGGTCTCCATCCATTACCGTGTCCCCTGGGGTGGCAGAATGCAACTTCATCTCTGAAGGGGGTGAACTTGAAACTGGGCTTGGGCTCTCCTTATTTATCGAAATCATCGTATCAGAATCCACAAATCATACTTTATGTGTATTTATTGACCTTTTTTTTTTTTTTTTAAGCCATGAGTTACTCTAGCTACTTCTCAGCTACCATGCATTGTAAAGGAAAACCCTCCTGAGGAAGGGACGGGGAGGAGTAAGGAAGTGGGAGAGATCACAAATTTTCGCCAAAGTTGCTGAAAAGCACCCGGCTCCAGGAGCAAGGCCCGAGCCGAGCAGGCTGCCTTTCCCGACCATGGCGAGATCCAGCCAACAGCCGCGGTGCTGCTGGGTTGAGGCCGGCGAGGCAGGGAGGCAGGTAACCGGGACCACGTCCTCGTCCCGTGGAGGAAGGCGTGGGATGCTGTTCCTCCTGGAATGCATGGGTGCTTATCCGTGTGCCTCTGCACGAACCCCACTCTCCAGGATGCTGTCCGGCCAAGTTCATCAGGTTTCCCTAAGGAAAACGCTGAGAGAAGGTGCAAGCGGTGGCAAAGGCAGCGGAGAGGAGGGTTTCTAGGCTAAACGGTGACCTGCCTTCCGGCCCACATACCACCGGGCACTTGCTTTGCCTATGGGGCCGGGTCTTTAACTTCTGAGCTCTCAGGGGCTGGGTCAGGGCAGCGGGGGCAGGCAGGAAGTGCAGACAGCCAGGGCAGGCAGACACTAGAGGAATGGGAGCATACGGCTATGGCAGGTGCTGCTGGGCGAGACTTTCTCCTTGGCTGTAGGAACACCAACCCCCACTGGCACTTTTAAAACGACCCCTTCTGTTCACGGGCTTATTTTTGGGGGCCAAAAAGACAGAGAATTCAGCCCTTTTCCCGCCTCCGCCCCCGGCGCCCGAAGGCTGAGGAGGTGAGGACCTTTAGAAGTTCTAAGCGTCCCACCTCCAAGGTGTCTTCTGAACGCTGGGATGGGGGTGGGCACGCCGTCTCTGCAGCTTGCGGGATGCATCCTACTGGACTCTCCTCGGGGGCGAAGCAGTCCCGCCCGGCTGGAGACACAACCCCTGTCAGGGGTTCTTCGCTCCATCACTCAAACTGCCCGGTCGCGGCCGCCCGAGGGACG
>NW_008236445.1:1136771-1163910 GCF_000691975.1 Corvus brachyrhynchos | reverse complement strand
GAAGCCTCCGTAGGGAGTTGCAGCCAAGTCTTCCCTCCGTCTGGTCTTTCAGGAGAAGAGAGGAGAAGGACAAGAGGGGTTTTTTTTGGAGCAGCGTTTGGTCTGTCACTTATCAAGTCCCGGAGGAAAAACTTTTCTTCGCAGTTCTTGGGACTTTTTTTTTTTTTTTTCTTTTTAAAGAGCTAAAGCGGTAACTTTACGCTAACTTTTAAGGCAACGCTAAAAATTACAACCTGACCGCAACTCCTGCTCCTGCGGTGCTGCAACCGGTCCCGGCGCCGCCGCTGCCCTGCCCTTCGCCACACCGAGTGGAGGGGCTGCTGCCCGAAGGGGTTCCCCAGGCCTGCCGGGAACCAGCACCCCTTGTCACCAGCCCCCGGCGGCCTCCCTCTTCCTGCCACACACTGCCAGCTCCCGGGGCAGACGGCTTCAGCCAGGCTCAGAATCGCGCGGGCCTGGTAATAGATTTTATCTTAATGTTCGCTGTTATTTCTATTCCTCGTGGGTACGTCCAGCCTCATGAATACTGATGGCAATAAACTCGCAGGCTTCGAGGAGCGAGTTCATTGGCGACACGACCATGCTGTAGCCCTACGTTTAAGGCCCGAGATGCTTAATAAAGCCAGGGAGGTGCACACACACACACATATATGTGTATATGTATAGGTATATGTATATATATACACATTTACTTGTCTCCCGTAGTTTTCTCCGGCTTCAAATGCAAGAAAGAAATGCAGAATTCCTTAATTGACTGACTGCCTATCTCGAGAAAGCAATAAAGTAACCCCTTATTCCCACAGTGAAACGATTTATAAATTAATTACTGTAACCCATTGTATTTGATTTCTCTTTTTAGGATTCCCCAAAGATGAATATACTAAAGCTTATGATATTAACCATTAATGTCTTATCATAGTTTGCTATATATCCCGACTTAAGAAAAAATAGCTAATGTGGATCTCACTGCTCCCTCTAAACCTTCTGGATATTTTCATCTCAGCAAATGTTAGCTTTACATTTTGTAGTCGCGGTATTTGTCCTACCCTGAGTGTCACTGGGAGCACTGAGACAAAACCTACAGTACATACGTTATTTGGTGAAGTTCACAGAAAGTCAATATCCCATTTAAAGTAAAAGCTATTCTCCCTTTAAATGATCAAAATTAACCTTCAGAATTAAAAAACAAAACCCACAACAAAACACAACCAACCCTTTGGGTGAATGCACAAAAAGTATTTCCTTGTCCTAATGAGGACTTTCCTTACATCAGCAAAGACCTGCTAATTACTGATGTACAAGCCGCAATAATTGCTTTTGCAACCAAAGTGTAGAATGTTGTCATATTAAAAATTGAAACGCTTGATGGTAATTTAAGTCCCAAGGTAGTTCACAACGTCCCCTTTCGGGAAAGGAAGGAGACCGGAGCAGCTAGGCTGGTAGAGGTCCGGTGGAAAACACCACAGGTCCTGTTGGTAGTAAAGTTTCTCGCTCTTTCTTTCAAGTGATGCGGAGGAATTAAAAAGCACACCGAGAAGCCCCTCCAGCAAAACACCTCCCAGACCCTGCTTCCTTCCACCCCCGCTCCGTGGGCAAACCGGCTGCTGCCTTTCACCCGCGTCTACGATCGCTCGCGCTGCAAGGACGCCACGTTTCGATGGGGTAGCCAGAAAACGCAGCCTTCCTTCCCCCGAGGGAGGCAAGAGGAGGGCTCCGCGGGGGCAGGGATCGGTCGCCAGCCGCGTCCCACGGCACTCCGGGGTCCGCTCGGCTGCCAAAACAGGGAGAGGAGCGCTCGGCTCCCCCCGCCCCCCCGTGCGAATCAAAGCACCTTCCGAGGGGCTGGGAAGTAGTTGCCTTGTCATGTAACACATTGCCCTGATTTATTATAAAATTTTAACGAAATCATGCATATTTTAACAGCCTTTAATCACTGCATGAAAATTTAATTCATGAACTGTAGCGCGTTTAAATAAATGAAGTGTTAATTCATTAGGATTAATTAATTTGTTAAAGGATTGTGTGCAAGGTTAAGGTGGAAGAAAAACTCTTTGTTAGTTTCGAGTCTTAATCACCGGGTTTTGTTAACAGTGAAGGTGGGGAAAAAAACCGCAGTGAGGGTTTGCGTGGAGCGGGGGAGCCCGGGGAGGACAGCACCGGGGGAGGAGCGAGCCCGCAGCCCACGGACGGGGTACACCTCGGCCTCCCCCGGCCTTTTTTCCGAGCTGGGGACCGTAATCCTGGCCGAGCAGGTGGAAGTCGAGCCTCGGGCGGGAAGGGATGGGCCAGGCGCATCCCCACGACACCCTCCGGGCAGGGCATACGGGCTCCGTGCCGCTTTCCTGGCTGGCAGCCAGCGCCAACACTTCTCTCCCCAAAATCTGGCGACAGCTCTAAGGCGGCCACGATTAAAAGCATCCCCGACACCGTTTTCTGTAAGATGCGTGTGGCCACGGAGCCGCCCAGCCCTGCAGCTGGTCCCCACTGCTTTCCCAGGCATGCTACTACGGGGAGAGTGACTCGGGAAAGGGACAGGGACTCCTCTCATCCGGCCCCTGCGTTCCCCCGGCACTTTCTGCCGGCTTGGAACCCGATGGCCCCATGAGCATTAGGTGGGAGCAGCTTGGCTACTTGTCTGCTTAGCCTCCCTGAAAACCAGCAGACAGCACCCACACAGCCTGTAAGAGCTTTAGAGAGGAGATAATGCTTTCTACTGAGAAAAGCTGAAAAAACCACGAATACTCAACTTCATTTGTTTTACAGCCCAGCTTCATTCTCCCCTGTTCTCTCTCACTACATTCACGGCTGTCAAAGCACACACAAGCTTTCCCCTCTGCCAGCTGTGCTTTTTCCTCCACCCTTCAGCTAATGAAGATGGCTTTTCCAGTTAGAACTGAGGGACACTGAGGCAGCAACTCAACGCTAGGCCACAAACGCAGGATAGACAGACCACCCGTCTAGGCCACGCCTGACAAGCAGGTGGCTCGTCACAGCAGTAGAGGACTGCTGCAAGGGATCAAGGCACAGGGAGGGCTGGACCTGGATTAGTAGCCAGAGAGGCAATTCTTGGAATAACCACGAACCCCTATATTGAGTTACCTCAGAGCTGCTTTTCCCTGATCCAAACCTGGGAAGGAAGCATATAAGCCTTAGTCCATTTACATGGGGATGGCCTTATGCCAAAAAGTAGCAAGGAAGGAGTGTCCATGGCGTGCAAAACTTTAACCATAACCACAGCACAAAAGAGGTGTGTAAGGACTGTATTTCAAGCCTACAGTTGCTGGGAGTCAGAGGCATGACTTGGATGCCGTGCAAGAATTAGGACCAGACTCAGTCAGTTTAAACTGCCTTGAAAGGGCATTATTGGTTGATGGAAACAGTTGTGAAATGAAGAAGGTTGAAGGATGGGAGACCAAGTTAGCACACCCTGTACTGCATATACAAGCTATGCATTGTCCCCCTTGCCCCCATTTTAAAGGTATTTCCAGAAGAGACAAGAGAGCACATTTAAAACCAAACACAGCCCAAGTCAGTATCGGGTGCCGGCAGGCAGAGTTGTTCTGGTATCCCCTCACCCAAGGAAGCAATACCAAGTAGAAATGGACTCTCACAAGGCCTTTAGGGAATGATGGATAAGCAGGTCACTTGCCAGACTTTGTGTAGGTAAAACTGTGGATAACTAAGCAAAAACCTGACTTTGGCATCCCTACTCTTAAAAATAACCCAAAAGATTTCACTAGCAACAAACTTAGGTTGGTAACAAACTCACTTGCCTGAGCTACTTATAGCCCCGGAGAGCATTCTCATGTGTAAAAATCTGCAAATTGCCTTGTATTTAGTACAGTAGGTATTATTAGATGAAGTAAAAATTTTATGAGCTATTAAATATCATTAGACATCATAGATCTCATCTGTACATCACTTTGAAATGTCTATTGTCTTAATAAAAATTCTAATAGTAAAGTTTTAGATCTTGTGAATACCAGTTCTACATTACTACGTAACTAGGTAACTACTGTGAAAAATTAACAGCAATGAACTCTAGTTTAGGCCATTTTATCAAGTGCAGAAAGGCACTTGCAGATTAGGCAAGCACAGTATCAACAGAATGCAGCCTGGAGAACTGAAACCCCGCGTACGGCAGAGAAATTTAAACGTGAAGAAACCCCAGGTTCTTCATGTATAGTTGAAATTTTTGAGTTGACATTGCACTGATCACACTACCAAGAGGAATGCAACCTTTTTAGCCTTAGGCTTGGCTCTTCTATCAGCTTGCAAGACATGTGTGGTCAAAACATCCATATTGAAAAGCAAGCCTGTATGTGGTGTTCCAGCTCAAAGGACAAGTAACATGAAAAAACTCCACTGTTTTCCTTTATTCCAGTTTGATTTCTGGCATGATGCCAGTTGTATTCATACTTCTGTAACTGGAAGTGAAACATGAAAAATCAGGGTATAGAATGAAGCCCATAAATTCACTCCCCCCATGCCACAACACAACAAACTCACAACATACAGCACGCACTTACTGTGTGTTTGTGATTGCTCTGCCACCTAAGGATGTTTAAATAAAGTGTTTGTCTCTTCTCCCAAAGAGTTGTAGCACGGCAGCATTTTTCGACTTTTAGGAAAACTAGCACATCAAGTAACAGATCATTTCCAAATGGTTTTGAGAGCTAATTTCTGAAAAATATATTAAAATTGAACAACTAGATTTTTCTGTGAAGATTAAAACTCAGGTGGTATACTGAAAGCAGTATATGCAAGCACAATGCCATACTGCCTGTCGCCACAAAAGGGTCCTTGCATGCATGGCTTGAATGATGATGTTTTGGTAAAGCTCAAAAAAGGAAAGTCCCATTTTAGAATGAACACATCAATTGCACAAATGTATGCTCACATTACAAGTGTAGTTCTTGTTCACAGTTTACAGAACTTAACTCTACAAGATGAGCCAGTGTATTGAAATTTTCCAAGTGGCTATCACTCTTTCTAAAGGGACAAAAGGCAGCGTATGGATTTTTCATATCATAGGTATTGATGAAGTGAGGACCTCTGTTTCTAAGAAATGCCATCAGAGGCCTATACAGAAAGAAAAAAACCCCTGCATCTTGTAATTAAATATAGCCTTAAAAAAACTTAAAACACAATAATGCAAAGAAACCAATTTTGCTCTGCTGCTTAATTAGGTCTCCTGCCTGTAGCAGGCCATCACATTATGTTGACCTATGCAATACTTTATGGAAGAGTCACCTCCAGAGAGGCCGAAAGCCATTTCCATCAACTGTATCGATGCTGACACTGGAATGGTAGCATGTCTAACAAGAAGGAGGAAGGGAGATTTTTTTTTTGTGAATAAGCTCACGTTTTTGCTTTACAAAACTTAGATAATCTATTTTCCAAATTACGAAAAAAAGTTTCCCCTTTTTTTTTTTTGCTAATTCAATATTTGAGGCAACATCAAGGATTACAGTTCTTATAACATGTTTTATTCAATTCACATAGAAAAGCATGCAGTATTAATGTAAAATGGTACAGTATTAATGTAAGATGTTCAGTGCACATTAGGTAAACAAATCATTAGCATACAAACCCATTTTTATGGTCTATACAGGCATACTAAACACATTTAGGATAACAATGCTTTTTGGGAACTAAATTAAAAATTGTGCCTAACTTCAAAAAAAGACAAGACATAGTTGCAGTGTTAAAGAAGTGATGTTTTCTGACTGAAGTGCTGTGACCCTGAAAAGAAAGAGGCTGCTACTTACACCCACTTAAAACAAGAGTTTCAGTACAGTACAGCGCTATGAAACAGTCCAAGCAGGAACATTTCCTCTGGGAGGCAAGTTTTATGGCAAAACTGACAATGTTTTATAGCAATTTCACGATTCCATAGGATATATGGCCAGTAGCTGCCTTACATACACAAAATGTAATCTTTAAGAATGGGAAACGTAACCTTTAAAACTAATTCTTACATAAATGACTAATTTGACAAGACCACTTAGAACTGTCAAGAAGCCATTAGCTGTGCTGACAACTGAAAGATCATGTAATCTGAAAACTTAAAGGGCATCAAAAACTCCCAAGCCCCCAGGTAAATAAAATGCCCAGTCAAAGAAAATAATCTGGAATGGTTCTTCCTTGGGAAAGAGCTTGCAATGGGGAGGGGAACATTCGGTTTTCACACAGTCGAAAACAACAGGATCGGATGGCATGGAAGTCATTAAAAATTAAGTTCACCTGTAAATATTAAACATTTGCAGGTTTACAACTTTGAGTCACGTTTGATTTCCAAGCAGAATCAGTTTTTGGTGGTTTTTGATGGACTAGCACTGGAAAGGCTGTTTTGAATTTTCCTCTTGGTTGACTGACTGACATTTTTATTTTTCCTTTCAGCTGTAAAGGAAGACACCCAAGGAGGAATCTGACCTTGCAGATCAGATGGCATCTTTAAAAAACATGAACTAAACTTCTGTTCCTCAAATAACCTTTGTGAGTTACTGAACAGTACATCTGGGGAAAAGTCCCTTTGAAACAAAGAGTTTGGAGGTTTGGCATCATTAGCCACCACATTTTGGCCTGTAAACAGTGGAAAGTGGTCATTCATATCTAGGTCAGATGGGGAGAGGTTGGAAAACATAGCAGGTTTCCAGCCAGTTCTGTCAGCTGCCAGATCGCTTGTCTCTGGACTCTTCATACTCTGCTCCTCATTCATCTCTTCCAGATTCTTCTCAGTTCCATTCAGAAGCTTAGTGCACTCTGTTGACTTTGAAGAACCTTCAAGATCAGAGGATTTGAAATTATAGCATGGACTCTTGCTGTTGTCTGACTCAGACATCATTGAGTCCAACTCAGAAATTTTATCAAGGTAGGCAGCGTCCATAGAAGCCTCGCTGGAGGTTCTTGTGCGGTTCATTTCGGAACAGCAGAGAGTATGTAACCTCTTAGGTAAGCAAGAACTTGTTTTGTCGCTGGACTTTGCTGTTGTCTGATCTGACTCACCAGCTACTGAATTTTGCTCTGATCCATCAAAATCTAGGTTCTCAGCAAAATTTGTTGGGCAGGTGCCCCAAACCCCTGATTTTCCCGTAGTAAAACAGTTTAGCTTCTTTCTGCTATTACAGCTGCTTGTGCTGTGCTCAGAAGAATCTTTGCTGCAATCATCTGAAGTGTCATGAAACTCTTCAAATTTCAGTTTTCTCAGGAATGTTGATGGTTTTCTTGCATTTTCTTTTCCATCAGGAGTGTTCAATTGAAGGCGACTGAGAGACAGAAAAGGAGTGCATGGTGGTGGAAGATCATAAAGTTCTTCATCTTTGTATGGGGTACATTCCTCAATTTTATTCCACTGGTCTTCTAAGCAGGCATCCATATTTGTGCTATTTTCATCCAGGAGAACCCTGTGACATCCTGGAAATAGTCCTTTCTTTGGGGTATTTGAGCTATTCAAGCCATTGTGACTAGAAGAGCTTAAACAAGTTCCACCACTTGTCAGCTGCTCAAGACTGTCAGGACTTTGACTGGTATTCAAAGACTTTTTCTCCTCAGCTTGGGTTTTCAAACAAGTTGTATCTTCACTGCTCTCACCTCCTTCAGCATCTGTGGAAAGCACTCTCTCACAAACAGCACTCACTGTCTGGCTTCCTTTGCCTGCATTTTTCAGCTGTAAAAGCTGACACTCTATTTCTTCTATATATTTATCGCTTCTTTCCAGTGCCTTTTTCAGACGGTTTATTTCACGTTCACTTTGTTCCACTTTGGAATGAAGCGCAGCTACTGTAAACCTACCAAACCTGCAGTAAGTAAACAAGAAAGAAAATATTAAGCTGGAAAAAAACATTCTTGTGAAGGTTTGCAAGCTCATTTCAAGACAGAACAAAGCTATTAAACACTATGTAATTTGAAACCAAAAGTCAGAACTTTTCTCTGCTAGTTATGAAAAAAATTACTGAAATCATCACATATAACCAAGCATCACAAATAACATACAGGTGGAGGTGATACATGAAAAGACAAAATGGAAGTATTAGTGGTAGCAAGGCAATAACAAGCAGATTACCCTTCCAGGGGTTGGTTCTATCAATTCAACTCAAATATGCATGAAGAATTATCCCCTAAAACAATGGCAAAGATTTATGATAACATTTGAACAGTGGTCCACATCTTGAAATATTTACATTCAATCATTTTCCTACAGTACAGCAGTGTTTTACAATACATTTCTTTCACAATGTCACCTTGTCAAAAACAAAATGCTGATATGAAATGCCGAAATTGCATTAGTCCTTTGAGGCGGTTTAAATACTTACATAGACCATTTCAATTATGTTCCCATTAGATACACAGCTTTTCCTCACCCATCCTGTGCATGGTAGATCCACTTACTTAAGAGTTACCTGTTTTTCTGAGCTTTACAACCAGAACAATCTGCTTTGTATCTCGACTCCAATACAAAAACCTGCTGCTTGTGGTTTGTGAAAGTTGTGTGCTCGTGAGGTTTCCAGCTTGAGCACATTTTCAACTGCCAAGACAGCGACTTGCCTTCCCCTCATCCTCCACAAGCTTTCAAGACTGACCTTCCCCAGAGGGCAGGTGAAGGTTTCAGCTACATGCCCTGACTAATTCTAACCTGTCACTGACAGGTGAGCACCAGGGAATTCTCTGCTCCATCCAAGGCTTTCAATTTACAGAAAGAAAAAACAATTAAAGTTCTGATATTATTAGAAAGGAGGGAAGGACCTACAGCCACCCTACAACTCTGGCAAATAAGGTTTTATATCACAAAGAAAGGACAATTCTGTATGTGGGCTTACACTGAATTTCCATTTTCCATCTTGCATCTCCATGTTACAGCACAGGTTTATATTTACTCTTTCAGCACAAACACTGCCTGAAATTTCTACCTTTTTTGTTTGTCTGTCTGCCTGTCCCTCCCTCATAGTCACACTGAATTCATATTCCATTTTCCCCATTCTGTCACCTCACCTCTTCACAAAATGCTCCCACTGCAACTCTTGGACCAGTGAAATCTGAAGGTGGTGTTATCTGTGGCCTGCAACTATGATGGCAAAATAGCCATGGATCCATGCATACATTTCCAGCAATCAAACCATATTCTGCTTCTTCAAGTCATGAGCCCAATGCAGCAGGAAGCTGCTGTGCGTTGACAATTGCAATACAATTAACTGGACAGCTGGGGAAAGCAGTAAGGGCTATTATAAGCCCAAAATGAATCGGGCAGGAGTGACCAGATCTACTGATACATTTCACTGTTCAACTGCTTCTGCATACTTAAAGAACTCTGAAGACTTTGGTGTAGATGGTTTAGGGATGGGTAAGATTCACACAACAGTCTAAGTCACTTCTGTCTAGCAGACCACTTTTTAAATCTGATCAGCCTAAGCTTCACACAGTTTTGGTGTATGCCACACACTTCCTTGTAGACAAGAAATGGCAAAGTAGAAGTTTTATATTTAGTAAGATTTCTTTTTTCCCTTAAAAGAAGCTATCTGGACTGCAGCTCAGTCGAGGCAAGGATCCCCTCACCTCCACAGTACCTCTACCCAATTATCTTCACCTTCATAAAAAAAAGAAGACAGACTGTTTTTAATTTGCTTACTCTCTGGAAAACAAATTTTCCCAATTGCTTATAGCAGTTGGCCCATTTCTAGCTGCACACAAGAGCGAAATAGGAGAAAAGGCACAGAAGACTTTCTCTCTCCCCTATGAAACTAGGTAAATGCAGAATCTCAGCTCAAGAATGTTTCTATTATATTTTCAGGGGAAGGGGGTTACATGAACTAAGCATCCTTACACACAACACATTTTGGCTTACTTCCTCTTTCAGTTAAAGGAACACAGATTTTGGTTTAACATACAGAAGGAGTCACTGTAGCGCAGCAGGGTCCAAGCAAGACCTTTTCCACTTCCTAAGGTGATCCAGACGTATTTATTTTGCCTTTCTCTAACAGACATTCACACAGTCTTACAGGAGCAAATCCTACACTCCTTAATAAAAGATAGAAGATGCAAAAATACAATTTAGCTGAATAGCCAAGTGAGAGAAAGCAAAAAATGCTTCTGTAAAATAAGCAAGATTTTCTGGAGTCTGCTGTAGCAGACACTCTGACATAAAAATTAAAACATGTTTACATTTATATGCATACCTGGTAATTCCTTTTTAATGGAAGAATGGTGTAATATGTTTATTTAATGCAAATAGCATTAGTGACAGCCTGAGATTTGCTTATGAGGAAGAAGCACTGTATTCTCAAGTGTAACTTTTATAACAAGTGTCCTCAGGTTAAAAAAATACAGTATGTTGTTCAAAGGCAAACAGCATCACTAATATGTTAATTGTTGCAGAGGGATGTGCTTGGGAATTTTGGTTTTCAGAAATGTAACATATGACAAGCTGCCTATAAAGTTACTTCTGCAGTTAGGCATTAGAATAGCAGTTGCTTTCTGTTCCTGCTTTAAGACTTGCATATATTTATTTCCCAAATTTTCAAGGCCATAGATTTTATGACAGCCAATTACTCCAGATATAGGTGCTTTAGTGCCTGACCTAGCAAGTCAGAAGAGAGTTTAAAAACATTCATATTTTGGTTAAAGAAACCAGAATCCTCCCCATTTCCCCAAACCAAACCCCTCATAAGAAATTTCTTCTTTTCCCATCAGATGTACAGTGAGCTGCGCTATAGCCAAAAAATTATGGACTTATGATAGTAACACCAGAATGCAATACAGTTACATGAAAATAAATTTAAGTTTCACCTGACAATCTAGATAAATTTTATTTCCTGAAGCATTTGAATTATGTCACGCTTGGTAACAAGGTGATTAAATTCTTCAGTAGAACTTAATGTATTTAGTATACATGCAATAAAAAGCATATATATACCAAAAGGAAAGCCATTTCCTCACACATGGACAAAGACTTTTGAGTGTTAGGGTTTTGTTCTTTAGTCATATCACTGAAACAATAACTTTGGATCTCACTGCATTTGTTTCAAGTACATCCTTCATACAGAAAACTGCAAGCTCAGAAAAACAAATTGTCCCTCATAAAGTGAACAAGAACACATTTCAGGTGGGATTTGGATCCTTCAACACATCTAACAGTATTTTACATCGCTTAAAGTCTTTTATATGACTGTTGGCCCCCAGATATCACCCTGGAAGGACGAATCTACAGATCCTGTATCGCAGCTACCAGCCCCAGGAATGCGTAGTGAGTATGTTAGTGTCTGAGGTGACACTGGATGTCTAGGTGAATATTTGAAGCTCATATTTCAGGACCTTTCCTCAGTCAGAGTCCTTTTTCTTGTCCCAGCATGATTCTAACTTGACACGAATCAGAAAGCTGCAGTCATCTCTCATCTACAGTGAGCAAGAACTAATATTGTTGGAGTCACTCTCCTTTGCATTATTCCACAACTGCTCCCTCAGTTATATTTGAGTACTCCTATCCTGCTTTTAGCTGGGATACAGTTACTCTTCTTCACAGTAGCTAGTATGGGGTTATGTTTTGGATTTGTGATGGAAACAATGCTGATAACACAGGGATGTTTTAGTTGCTCCTGTGCAGTTCTTACAAGAGAGTCAAGGCATTTTCTGCCTCTCAACCCACCAGTGAGGAGGCTGGGGGTGTACAAGAAGTTGTGAAGGGACACAGCTGGGGCAGCTGATCCCAATGCACCAAAGGTATACTCCAGACCACAACTCATTATACTTAGAATATAAAGCTGGGAAAAGAAGAAGTAAAGGTGGGATGTTCTAAATGATGGTGCTTGTTTCCTGAGTCACTGTTAGGCACAGATGGAGACCTGCTTTCCTGGAGATGTCTCAACACCTGTCTGCCTCTGGGAAGTGGTGAATAAATTCCTTGGTTTGCTGTGCTTGTGCACAGCTTTTCTTTCTCTACTTAACTGTCTTTATTTTAACCCATGTGTTTTTTCACTTTTACTTCTCTGCTTCTCTGCCCTGAGAGGGGAGTGAGAGGCTGTGTGGGACTTAGTTGCTGCGTGGGTAAAACCACGACAACTTCTGAAGAAGTCCATTTAGAAACTGTTTGGGAAGTTGAACAAATTTTTCAGTTGTTTCTTCTCTTCTTACCTATCAGTTTTGCAAATTCAGCTTTAGAGTTTTATTTTACACATAAAATAACACATCAGTGACCACTAACTGCAGCATGTCTGTCTGGTTGAGTCCTTAAGTCAGTTTAAACCACACAACCTCATACAAACTCTCTCTCTCTGGACAGCAAGCAGCTGCAACAAACAATTTTCTTGTATAACCACTTCCTGAAGACTGGGGCTGCATGGGTGCTATGGAAATTGACTCTCCAGTTCTAATCACCTGATGGCCCAGGCTGGGGACCACCCAGCAGTTCAGGATGCATGAGCATGATCCATCCTCCAAAGGAAACAAAGGGTGGAAAGTGGAAAACGACAAGGTACAGTCAGGGCTTATTACAGTTTGAGATAAGGGCAATGCCAGAGTGTATAAACAAACCCAGTCCCATCATTTCAATACAGATTTTCCCTTGGGTTCTGCAGTTAGATGGGAAGAAAGGCAGGATATTCAAGAACAAACCAGCTGAAAGACCTATTAGTTTCTCCAGTTCTTTGGTGATGTCATGTACCAGCTGTACAAGTTCTGCAATTCTCCTCTACATTACCTATGAAAGGTGATCTGCAGAAATCCCAGGTTTTACACAACTGCCTTAAAAGTATGTCATATTTGCATAGACATCAGAACTAAAAACCAGCTACTGTCAGATGAGGGCCTTTTCCTAGCAAGCGAAAAAAAACCCAAACACAAGAAGTCAAGACATACTGTCCACTGGGAACAGGCAAGTCAGGTACATTGTTTGAAATGAGCTTCCCCTTTCACTTAGGGAATTGTCTGAATTTAGGCAAATATGCAAAGCCTCTCCAAGCATTTTAACATCTTTCAGTGAATCATCCCTGGTCTTCCATGTAAGAAAGGCAGATTATCACCAGGGTCAGCAAATAGCACAAGCTACAAAGAATTACTTCAGAACTACTGAAAAAAAATCCCTACTGGAAAACCCACAAAACCAGAGTGTGATCTGAATGTCCTTACCCACCTGACTAAGGTTTAGATCTTCATGCCTGAAGTGGGCACTTTCTCAGGATTTAATGCTCAAGAACTCAGAGTTGTTTTGAAGGCTATTATATAGTACTTTCCCTTACTTTACTTCTAAGGCCACACTGCAGCTAGTCTTCAAAAATGGTCACTCCTCTGGACCAACAAACTTACACAGTGGTGAGACCATAGCCCAGTTTTCTATCAGGGAAGACACTAATATTTTTACCCTGTGCACCCTGGACACAAGTTTTTAGAAATCTGTTTGTAGGCCCAGTGAAATGCAGACTGAATTTAATAGCCTGGTATGTGCAGAAATAAATTTGAGTTAGGTGAAAATTGAACGTTGTAAAGAATGACCTAGAAAGTCAACAGCTTTAAATTTCAGTGTACCTGAAGTCACAAATCTAGACAAGATAAACAGTAAAACTGAAGAAGAACTGCTCCTCCCCCCCTAAACTGCAACAATAAAACAACTCACAAAACCAGACAAAAGAGATAATGCAACAATTTTATGCATGTTACAGATAGTTTCAGACTGGGATTTTAACTGGCAGAAGGAATTAAATATTTAGGGAAAAGACTCCTAGGAAGCCTAGAAGTCTGGTTCAAGCCAATCTGAATCTAACCATTCATAAAATACACTATACCCGGGAGTAGATGGACTTGCTAGTTATTTTCCTTCAGGTAAAAAGCAAACTTCCCTTTGCCAAAAACGCTTTTAGATCCACTGTGTCCTGCCAACAGACCTAACAGTTTTCTATTTCAAGTAGAGCTGGAAGTAACAGGGCTTTATTATCTGGCAAAAGTTAAGTTTTAGAAGTTTTTTTGTTCTGTATCGGGAACACGGAAGTCGTTGAAAATTCATCAGGAGAAAAGGTAAAGAAAGAACACACAACAACCACAAATCAGCCTGATTTGCCTGAGAAATGGAAGACTAATGCAGGTCTTCAGTAAGAATCAGAGCAAGAAACTTACCCTTATTTGTCTTTCAGACCTGGGTCCCAACTATATGATGGTATGGTATTCTGGTGAAAGTCTAGTCTCAAAAATGTTTCAAGGAAAAAAATAAAAAGCTAATCAATAAATCAGCATCATCAGTTTAAAAAATGTATAAAAATTCCTGACATGGCTGAAATATTGATTTTATTGGCATACATGACATTCAGGTTTTAATGGATAAGAACAAAGAAAAAACAATTCAAGTCTATGATAAAAGGAAAGTTTTTTATTGACCACTGAAGAAGGCTAATTATACTTTTCCCTGTGATGTAGGAGGTAGTTTGTGTTACAAAGGGATCATTCACCTGCCATTAGTGCTCCCTCTTCTCTAAAGCTAAGTCCACTAAAACAATTTATGTTGTGCTATTTAGCTCCAATGTCATCATGTGCAAAATGCACTACACTTGAGACACAGGGACTGAATACTGACAAAACCTTCACAAAATACTTTGACACCAGTTTTATTCAGTTACTTTAGTTAGTTGTTTAAGCATGAATCCATACCTGAGAATCTGAAGCTAAGGAATGTATGAAAAATGAAACAATGGTGGCGACATTAAATTACAAAGAGCCAATTCAGTAGCTATTTTAAATTGCACTAGAGACTCATTCAAAAACTTTTCCAAAAATTACCTTCTGAAAACTTCTGAATAAAGCCCACTGGCACAACTATACTGTCAAATCCATGTACTTGCACAGAAACATTTTGTTCTAGTGACATTGTTGGGCTCTGATATTTATGCCTTCAATTCTGATTTCATAAGCAAGTGAAAAAAACCCATTTATTGCAAGCCCTGTTCAAAGTGTGAAGGCTAGCTGAAAGACCCTTTAAATGTTAGCAAAGTTTGCCATCAGAGCTGAAACAACATTTAAAAAATGTCTTGATGTTAGGTCTGATTTGGATATTGACCAGACTAGTGACCACAAGGATGAAAGCTAATTTAAAAATTCTGCTACCAACTTTAACACTGGAGAGACTTCTCACCATCTGAAGGATGTACCTGGGATTTGAAAGAATGAAGCTTTATAGTCATCAAAACATCAACCTGAAGAAAGCCAATAAATGGGTTAATTCCCACACTTTGAAAGGGGACATTAAAACCACAAATGCAAAATGAGGTAGGAAGGTAACTTTCTAAATAGCAATTTGGCAGAACTGGCCATTTGTGGCAGAAGTGTCAGGTAAAAGGAAACAACAAAAAAAGGTATTGCAAATATAAGATGTTATAGAAGACAGAAGACAGTTTTTCTACTCTAGTTAGTGCTACCAAGACTTCACTTGTAGTCTAGTACCAGTTAAAAGCATTATGACTTCAGAAAACCAACGACACTGGAGATTCTTGAGTGCAGAACAAAACCAAATAAACACAAGTTTACTTTCTCTCTCAAGTCACACGTATCTAGAAGACCTGGACAAATTCAGTATTTCAGACATGATGAGGAATGAATGGGTAAAGGCTGCATGAACCAAAATTGCTAAATTTAATGTGCTGAAGGGTTTCTTCCAGGACAAGTTTTTCCTTGCACATACCTAAATTCTTGTAGCATACCACTGGGCTCAAAGAAAAGGAAAAATTCAATATAGGAGAATCAGGGTACAGACATACAAACTCCTGAAGTGTTTGAACTGTTCCTAGCCCAGTTTAAGCCTGATTCAATTCATGTCCTAAGTCCCATACACAGCTCTGGAGTTAATATGGGCCAAAGATAATTCCCAATAGGAAGGCAGGATGTGGTATTTCTTCAGGAGACTAAAAAAATAATAATAAAAAAATAATAGCAGAGATACAGACAGGCCAATCTAGTGGGCATCTGGATTGCAAGACAGACCCCAGCACTGTCCAATTTGTAATAACATTTGGCTATCTCTGGGCTTCTTAAGAAGAAAGTGACAGGCTATTGTTTTAGGCAACACTGTCAAAAGATGGGAAAGTAACTGGCTTGCAACAAAGACAAGCTCTTCACACGCCTGTCCCTCTGAGGTATATTTTTTTCTGACCATGGTAAAGCATGAACAAGCTAGAAGAAAGGGAAATTGTCTCCAGTGCAGAGTTCACCTGATATCAGAAAAGTAAAAATCAATTTAGTTTATCTGGTCTCTTCTAGCTCTTCTTTTCTAGGATTTATTTAGTTATATCTATTTACTTTTTAAGTTTGCCATCCTTGCCAACTCACTCTTGAGTCTTATGGGAAAACATAATCCATGCCATAAAAGCCATTGCCAAGACTTTAAACTGGGCTCTATCTTATTAGGGGACTTCAGGGCAGAATGTGCTTTCATGTATCCACAGCACAAGGATCATGCATCTTCTTTCCTGTTGTCTCTAATGACAAGCAGTCTGGCAAGTAAGCTCTTCTATAAGTATGAATTTTATCTTGGAGCAGGTGTGTTGCCAGAACTAGAAAAAAATCCAGAGAGCTTTCTTCTCACATTACACAGGTGTCTCCCAACCCCCTTCCTCAAAAGCTCTGTATAAACCTTTGGCCAATATTGCTATTAGCTTTTTAATATCTAAACAAATGAGAGAAGAAAGGTAGAAAACCAATGAAAGAAAGGAAAATAATTTAAAAAATATCAGTATATTGCTTCATAAAGTACTCCCAAGAAGACGTACCTTAGAACACAGCTCTAATGAGTATGGCAAAATTTCTGCTTTTTGAGGGTACTGTCATTGGTGTTTTAACTGTTTAAGACAGAGTACTAAACACAGACGTCAGTTCTGGGAATGATGTTCTCATGCTGCAGAAGCTCAATTCTACATACGTGGCCCAGACACAAAGCTATCAGGAGCTTTCCTTGAACAGGGAGCCCAAGCCCACAAAATAAACCTTGAAGGCAGCAAAAGGAAGAACAAAAAACACAAACACCAGCAACACCAGCACTTAGTAACGAACCTTCTACTTTGACCACATACCAGATTTAGGAATTTCCCAATAACAGCTGTAGAATTCTACTAATGAATCCAGTACTTCCAAAGTACCATGTAACACAAGGCACAGTCATATTCCTTCACTGTGGACTTGCTGTGATTCTCTAAGTTGCATTTCTCACCCGCTTGCCGCTCTTCTCTAAGTTTCATTCTTCACCTAAGTCCATGAGGATAAAAATTCCAAAGTCTACCTGGAGACACATACGCAACACCATGCACACCACCACAGTTTTAGGTTAAACAGTCCTACAACAGTTAAACAGTCTATAAATAAAAGATAGTAGCTTTTAAAATATTCACATACTTTTGGGGTGATCTACTATCGACTTCAGCTTTTAGTCGCAAATTCTCTCTTAAAAGGCTATTGTTTTCCACGCTCAGTTTCTTATTTGCCTAAGGAAAAGAAAAGGAAAGAAATAAGTATACAGTGAAACAGAAATGACTTCTAATATTTATAGGACAAGCTGTTTCTCTTTTTTAAAGAGACAGAACTAGAAATGTGCAGGCAGGAAACAGCCTTCAGACAGGGACACCACTTAAAAATCACCATGGGAAATGGTTTGCAAAAATGAATAGCGAACAGACATTTTTTATTTATATTCCCAAAATACATTGCAAGTGTCCTATCTAGGGAAATAAACACAGCTATGTTAGTTAGCACAGAACTTCATTAAGGAGATGTACTAATGGCAATTCCATGTTTTTTTTTCTACATGACTAAATACGTTAAGTACATTAACATTACAATGTGCAGGTATCAGCAAAACTAATGTTGAACAGCTTCCCCCATTCCAAATTAGAGCAAGGTTACTTTGTGGGTTTTTGGCTTGTTTTTAAAGCATAGTTATCCTGTGGATGTAAATCCATTACGACAAGCTATTTGCAGTCTTTCTTCACTTTTTTCCAGGACATTGTGATTAAGATTCCTGATTCACAACCCTTCCTACCCTTTGAATTGAGGTCAATTCCTTCTTATTTCAGGAGACACTCTTGTTAACAAGACACTTCATATAAAAAGAAGTTTTCCTGCACACGTGTTTCAGAACAATGAATGCCACTATCCTAACAAGCAGAATATACTCCTTGCACTTCAAAGTCTGCTCAACCTCCCTATGCTAAAAACAGCAGCACCAGTCCAGGGCTCATAATTCATAGCCTCAATTAGGTAACGCTTCCACTGCACAATAAAAGCATGATCTAGAGCTAGATCTGAAGAAAGAGCTATGCAACTGGGCTCAGGAGTGAAATGTACTTTCTCAGAATCATCAAACAATGCAGGAAGAGAGGCAGAGAACTTTAAATGCTCATACAAATATCCCTAGCAACCTTGCCAGGTGAGGAGGAGGGGAAAAGGAACAGAAAAAAATAAACAAACACCCCCACTCCCAACACCACAATATTCCTAAGGACAGAAAGAATAACTAGAGACTTGTGGCCAACAACTGAAGGGTGAGCCCAGGGCTGACTGTCAACTACTTGGTATTTAAAAAATAAAAGCACAAAAACTATCCTGAAAGCAATGAATGAGAATTCAGGAAAGCTCAGTTTCAAAGCATCATCAAACCACTTGACAACACGTTGGCCAAGACCTTTCTCTCTTTCCACAGACACAGCTCCCCCAGCTACATAACCAAGTAAAAGATTTCTTTACTTGTGTAGCCCAGGTAGGCAGGGCATCCATGTGGCACATGGCAAGGACTGAACCCCTCTGGTATCCTTCCAGAGAGTGCTCTACTCTCCAAGTCAGTAATCTGCAAGGGATCCCTACTTGCAGCACAATGTCTACATTAATGAGTTCATGTAACTGCATTTTTAATGAGTATACTTAGTCTAGGCTTTCTCCTCTGGAGTTTGTTTCACCACTCCCATACTTTTTATGACTCCACTCGAAGTATTAATGCCTACTTTGTGCATTCCTTTATTTGTCTGCTCTAGAACATTAAATGATAAAGGTGGTTGCTACTTCCTGATTCAGTCTAGTTTTGAAAAAGTGGTGGCAACCACATTTGCTGAGGGATCTTGTCTCACTGGGAAGTGATGTCTGTTTGAAACTCCTGGGTCAGGTACTTTCAGGGATAAGAAGGTTTCTGGTTCCAGATAGTGTGTGCATGGGAAAGAGGTCTTGCTGTTCAGAACGGGGATGGGCAGTGCAGGCTTACAAGTGAGACAAGGTCTAAAACAGCCAACTGACTTTAGGTACGTACGGGATTGAGCAGTTGTCAACCCGGGAACAGATGGGAAAAAAGGGTTGGACTCAACGATCTTAAAGCCCTTTTCCAGCCTAAATGATTCTATGACACCAGTTTAAGACTTCTTCCCTAAAACCTATCAAAGCTTCTATTTTTTTGTAACTCTTCACCAAGTTCAGAGATTGCCTACACTTGGACCTCTTTTCTTGCTAAGGCTAAAAATATACTGAAAAAATACCCAAGCAAATCCCTTCTTCAGTTCCTGTAAAATTCTTCTTTTTACTTACCTAGGAAAAAGTTAAAAAACTTAGTCATCACAAAAAAAAAAAAAACCAAAAAAACCCAAAAGAGGCAGTACAGCTTAACTTCATGAAAAAAAAACCTAACAAAAAAAAAGGCAGACAAGAACTTCCTGCTGCGACTCCTCTTTTGCCATCTACAAGTGAATCTGAAGCTCCTGGGGTCCTAGAAGTGTCCCATTAACAAAATGGCAGACCAGTACAATGTGTGCCTCCAAGTCTATAGCACAGAAAAAGTGTGAACACTATTAATGCTTAAAAAGTTAAAAAAAAAAAAAAAAGTCCTAAACACATCACACTTCAGTTTTGCAGGAAGTAACTCAGGATTGTTAACAGAAGAAATAAAGGCAGCATTTTGAATAAATACAAGTCCAGTTTTTTCCACTCTGATTTCAAATTAATCTGAAATTTCATTCTTCTTCAATATTTAAGGTGATCTTACTTGTGCCTACAGGTATATTTTGCAAGATACTTTTATTCAGATGTATTTTCACATGCCTGTCTCCTTCATCCTTGCTTCTGCAGTATCAGATTTACTTTTATATTACACCAAGATATATAAAAAGGCCGCAGATTTCCAGTAAAGGATCTTCTGGTCATAAAATGCTGAAGTTTGTCTATTTTTGGTCAAAGGGTCAAGTTACTCTGTCTCAGCAAATTGCACCAAAAATATCGGCTAGCAGGGAGGGCAATAGTGCAAAATCTGCCTCAGCCAACTGTACTGTGTCTGCCCACTGAATGTTGTAAAATAGATATATTATATAGATTATTGCAAGCCTGAAAAATCTGGTCATCAATACTGTCGACAAGTGCTACTATAATTCAATTACCCAGTCATAGAGTGACAGAGGAGTTGAAGAAGAGTCACATACAGGACTCACTAGAACAAGCAATAACATCTGACACTTGCAAGGGCTATATGGAAATACTATGATACACCAACAGGCACTGGAATTCAATTGTTTTCCTCTTTCTTCTAGATCTATGAAGTACCCAAAGGTCATGGTAGCTCTCACTCCCATTTAGCTAACACAAAACAGTTATGCTACAAAATAACTGAAGAAATGTGTTTGTTGCATTTATTACCTCCCTTAGCTTTTCCACATTATCCATCAATTTTTCGCACATATCATTGGCAGTTTTCAGCTTTTTGCTCCATTCCTCTGGGGTTTCTGGGCCACTGGTACTTGCTTCCTTTGCTGACTGGCTAGTTTCCCCATTTTGGCAAGACAAAGCTGATGCTGCAGGATCCAGAAGAGATTTCAGCTGTATCTGTAAACTGAGGTTTTTACCTTTCAGATCTTCTACTTCTTTTTGCAGGGATTCTATTTCATCCTAAAGGTGTCAGAAATTCAGAGGAATTAAAATAAATTGTGAGATTAATTAAATAATACTGGCAAGTTCCCACAGCACTTAGAAACATGGGTTCTGGCAAGCCCAGATGCATGCCTTCACTTACACATATATCTAAGTATGCTTATGTATTGTGCTTTAGGCAGGATTTTAATCAACCTGCACACTCAAGCATACTGAAGGTTTTAGTGCAGGGAATCCCTTGACTACATAAAGGACCCTGAACAAACTGTCGGGCAGACCAAAAGCTTCAAAGCATTCAGCAACATGAATCTATTATTAGGGCACTCTGTGGGAGGATTTCCTGTATCAAGAGTGTTAAGGTCATCCTCTGCTGACTCATTTGCTGTTATTTAAGAGTGATTCTCTCATATCATTCTGAAACGTCACATGTTAGGATGCTGAAAGTCTTCAAATTCAAAACAGACAGAACACTGCCTGGAAAAGGCCGCTCCAGCTACACCAAAGCAGCAACATCTTAGGAAAGACTCAAAATGCAAAGAATAAAGCTCTTAGCTGCATCAGTCTGAAGCCACAGGGAAGCAAAAACCTTCCAGAGCTTGTTGTTAAAGGGATAAAAGAAATAATTTATCCCGAAAACATGTCTTCTACACTGTTCACCAATTAAAGTATTTGAGTTGTTCATGGTCAGACTACTTAGGGAGGCCATACACAGCATTTACATAAGCATATTTTCACAAATAATCGCGCCCACCCCTGCACCTGGCATGGGAACAAACATTTTAAATTAAGTTTTTTTTTAAAAGAAATTTACATTATCCTATAACTAGCTCTGTGAATTTTGAGTTGATTCAACAGAAAGGCAGGAAGCCTCTTTTTCCTGACTCCTTCTCTCACAGAGAATAATAGAACCTGAGCTATAGGCAAGTTTGTCATAAAAGATAGCTCTTACTTCCCCAGTGTTAAGGGTATATAGAATCCATTTCCTTTCCTTCATTCTCCTCCCCACAACAGGTTTCCTCCAAAAATATGTGATGTCTTCACGCTGCTGCTACTGAGGAAACAACAGCTGAGAAAACAAACTAAGCACATTCCTTATTAACAGCTTTTCATCTTCTTCCCAAGAGAGTATTTTTCCAGCAGGAGACTGGAGCATTCAGCTCCACTTTCAAGCATTTACTCACTTTCAAAAAACAATAAAACAATAATGCTAAAAATTAACCTATGCCAGAAGGTTACAGCGGGCAATATTCTTTAACAAGGAATTTAGTCTCCCTGAGTAACAGGGGATTACCTCAGAAAATGTTTGTGTTTGTACTGAAGACAAAACAAAAAGCTCCCTACACCTAATATGTATAAAGAAAATGCTCCCATACCACTTGGGGGTGGAATTCCCACAAAACTAAAGAATTGGCAGTACTTGGCTACCTGTTGTCTAGAAAGACTATTACTGTGACATCAGTGGGACCACTTCAAGCAGCAGCAAATACTCTCTTGTAACCTTCGTCAAAAGGTGGCATTTTAATGCAACTGAGTTTCATGTAGGTACAGTATACACCTGTACTCAAATTAAAAATAGCAGGACTCAAAGCAAAAGGACCATTTGTATGTTGTAATTTAACAGCTGCAGTTCATCTGGAAAGTCACAACACTCCCCCTGTCCTTACCTCATATTCTTTGTGGAGCAATTCAAGCCTTGTTTTACGTAGGTGTTTTCTGACTGTTGGACTAAATATAGCATCACTTTCACTCGTTCCTCCTAAGGCAACATAGGATGAAAGAAGCACGAATATTGTTTCTTTTTCATTCAATTCAATACTAGTTATCCACCTCACAGCACCTTTCTTATTATCAACTACAAATGCAGCTAATATTGGACCAACTGGCTACCATGGAAGATTTAAAGTCCTTTCACTTTCAGAACAGGTTCAACATGAGTACCTACTAGTGATGTTTATTAGTCAAAATCTTGATTCACAACAGGAAGAAAGCTTCTACATTTTTCAACTTTTTTTTTCCTTAACAGAATCCTATGTTATTTAAGACCATGCTAATAAAACAAAGCTAAAGGGAAGGGGCAGGGTATCAAGCATACATTTAATTAGTACAAGTTAGTGTAAGTTTTTGAAGTGAGGTTATTGAGATATATTTTTCTCTTAGAATAAAATAGCAGAGCTGATATTTTATGTCAAATAAGGACAGCAGTATCTCCCAGCTCTGAGGAAGTTAAGATTGTCATGCAGCTGTTGTAGCTTTGTTTTATTTCTGTGCTAAGAGTAATTTTCTTAAAAATAAAAAAAGAAGGAAGTGATGAACAAAACAAAACAAACACAAAAAATACCACATACTCATTCAAGATTCTAGATTGAAGTACACTAATTCTCAGCTGAATGCTCTTCTCTTAGGTCAACAGGTTGCAATGCATAGGTGAGAATGCATTTTTAATGCATTTTTTTCAGTTAAATGCACCATCCAACCAAGATTTTAAAACAATCATTAGAGCCATGGGGTACTTATTGTGTTTGAATAACCTAGCCATTAATATACACAATGTCTTTGGAACTTTCCAGTAACATACCTAATAGCTACAAGGTTAAAGATTTAGTTAATTCTTCCTTAGATGCTGGTAAAAAACACACAGAGGAAAAGGCATCCAGACATCTCTGGACTCAAAGCAATCTCCTCTAGCAGTAAATACCAGAAAGTTATTTCAAAGCCTAAACTTGTCCTTACCTATAATTTCCTTGCAGGGATTTTCAGGTGTGATGGGAATCCTGCAAGCTGGGCACTGATTATTGTTCTTCAGCCACACTTCAATACAAATGGAACAGAAAACATGGTTGTTCACACAGATAACTGGATGACGGACCTTTAAGCATCAAAGAGGAAATAAAAAGAAAAAAAAAAAAAACAGACTCTATGAATACCTTAAAACTCCTTCAAATAACAAAATACGAAAATACACAATTCCATTTCTCAGGGCAAGTCTGGCCTTGCAGGAAAGTGACACTGTTGTTTCACAGGGCTAGCTAAGAGCAGCCTCCTGACTCACAACACCAAATTTCCCTCTTATTGAAGGCACCAAAGCTATAACCATTTCTGCAGAATGGAGGTCCTTCTTTCCTCGTTAATAACCAGAGCAGCAGCAGTACCTTTCCTTTACCCCACAACCTCCAAGAACTACAGCCAACCACTCCAGTGAAGTGCATTCGACTCCCAAGGTAGAAGACAACCAAAGTATGTGCATTTTCAAAAGTGAGGCAAGGAGGGATTTCTACTGGCAACATCCAACACTTCAGTGGAAGAGGTATCATTGGAACATAAAGTGTTACAGATTAACTTTAGCCTGCAGACAATCAGCTTCACAGAAATCAGCTTTAAAAAGGATCAGGGCCAAAACCACAGAGCTGAAACATGAACCAGCAATCACTAATTCAAGTCTCCTGCTAGATATGCATTGCTACTAAATAAGTCATTACCCAAGAATGGGGCAGCTAACTGAAGGATTAAATATTCCAATCAGACACAGATTCTTTCAAGCTTTCCCTCCCCTTCCAAAACAGCAGGGTAAACAAACTTTTAGAAAATATTAATGACAATGCATTATTCTCTCTTGTCATTTAACTATAAACCCTGTTTGAAAGTAAATGTGCACAGAGGGACCAAATATGATGAAGAAGAAAAAGACTTTATGCCTTATTGCAGCTTGTTACAGCTTACTGCAATACACACTCTCGAATCTCTTACTTGTTAAAATTAGTATTTGTGTTAGGGGTGTTAAAATAATTATTTGTTTTTCTTCCACTCCTTCCTTTTCCTAGAAATGTATTTTAAGACACAGAAGTGTCAGAATATGTATTACTTTAGATTCTACTGTACTGCACTTAAAACCCAAGTTCAAGAGAATCTTCATCTTTAAATGAAGGCCTTACATCTCCAGGATACTCCTCTTCCATTCTATTAGTAAAGTAGTCAAACTAAAAAGGAAAAATGAAATGTTAGCAGGGAGAAGCAAACACCTCGAAAGGACAGTCAATAATCACTTGGGCCAACAGGTAAGACGTGTCCTGTAGCAATCATACCCATACATCAGCGTTGCATGAGCTAAAACCCAAGTGTTTTACCACTGAAATATTCATGGATATGAATTAAGGTCCAGATCTGTCAGCTTCTTCTCCAATTCACTATCTATGCCTCTGTTACCTTACAGGAGTCACAGTATTTTTAAGACCTCCAATAAGACAGTCCTGGGATTCAAAGGAATTATCTATACATAAACAGAAACTCAAGTTACTGAAGGCATGAACAGAGAGGGACTGAACTTTCACCTCTAATTAAGGAGGCTTTTTTGTGATTATTGCAAGCATTAGCACACCAATGCTTTGGAAACATTTAAATATTAAAATTTCCATTATTTTTGATTTAAAAAATCTTGTTACTTATTGCTTTCCTTAACAAGAAAAAGAGCTTTCTCACCTGCAGCTAGCAGGAAAAAAAAAAAGAAAAGACTTTTTCTCTAGCCATACCTTTTTCTTACTCTGAAGCAGCCTGAGAATAGTTATATGGATGGTGATGATAAGATACAGAGCAGAATAACACAAAATAATCCAAACAGGAAAAGACATTTCATGAGTGCAGGTTTTCCCCCCTGGGGAGCAAGAGACCCTCAGTTACCCCAAACCTGACACAGAAGCACACTTCTTGCACATGAATGATTACTCCATATCTCTAGCAAAATAGTAAGTCACATTTATTACTCTCCAGGGTACACTGCTTCTGATTTACACACCTTTACAAGTTTCATTTCAGGGCTGGGGTTTTACACTTTTGTTGGCTCAGGATCCACAAAAAGCAACCCATGCCACACCAGCAGAAGCTGCTATTGAAATGTCACACAATAGCTGGGGCTGCCACTGCCCTTCTCACCGACTGTGACAAGCCCAGGGGGTGGGGGATCAGGACACACACTTGAATTACAGCACAGTTTCAGTTCCTTAATTGACCATAATGTGTAGAAAGGCTATAGTTTATTTCAGAAGGCTTGATCAGCTAGGCGATTTTGAGCAATTTCCTAATTTTTCCCCTCCCACATAATCCCATTCCTATGCAAATCAATATCCAGCCCTGTACACATCTATGTCACTTTGAAGGCACTTCTGGGCCTTCACACAGCCCTAAGAGAGGAGCAGGAACATGGAAAATCAGACACACTCCAGTGAACCAATCCCCAGACATCCTACACTGTTTCAACCAACACAGAACTTTGTCTCGAGTCCAAGTAACCTGTCTACACCAAAACCAACAAGAGAGACCTTCAGACATCCTGGGACAAGTAAACCTAACAGTCTGAAGCAGATGGCTTCTGATCTGTTATCTAATTAAAAAATACAGTTATGTTAGAAGACAGCCCAGACTGTGCTAAAAGAATATTCAGGTAACAACCATGAAATTGATCCAAGCAATTCACTCTTATTTTAAAGGGTTATTTGTACATTTTGCCAATATACTTTCTGACACTGTTCAATTAACAAAATGGGCTAACATTCCCCTGCTGCCCAAGATTTCAGCTTCATTAAAAACAATGAGTGGCCAACTCATTGAATGAATTTCTCTGCAATATTTCCTTTTTTACCCCCTTACCATTACGCACAGTGAATAGTTTGTATTTTGCAGTCAGACCTCTGCAAATTTTGCAGGGATAGCAAGAGATACATTATGAGTTTAGGGTGGGCCTTCTACTTGATTTGAAGTCTATGCTACAAACCACAGGGGTATCAGATTATGTCAACCCTCCATGATACTCCCTGCTCCCCACTAAAAGATAGCAAAACTTGACAAGACTTTTTCCTTAACTTAAACAACTTCCTTCCTCCAACCTTAATCCTGAGAAGATTGGTTGTTCTGATGGAAGTTTTTTAATGAAGTTCCAAGCTAGAGACAAAGATGCGCATTAAAAAGAAAGGACAGTCAGAGCTGTCAGCTTTGCCAACATTTAAACAGCTTTACATGTATAAAAATGAGCGCATTCAAATATCTTTATCACATGTCTCACCAATAGATTCACTTACATAATGTTAATGTATTATCTCAGTGCAAGAGAGCATTTTTTGTGTGGAAACCTCTTCCAGTACAAACTCGGGAACATCTAGAAAGGAAGTAGAAGTATGAAACAGTGGCTTGAAAGAACTCAGTGGCTTTATAGCAAGATATGAACGAATACCTAATCAAACTTTTAAGGGCTTAGATCAGAAAGTAACTAGGATTGGATTAAAATAGGAAATATCTT
>NW_008236445.1:1135699-1136584 GCF_000691975.1 Corvus brachyrhynchos | reverse complement strand
TTTCCACTCTGCATTACAGACACAGTACACTTGGGTTCTCCTCCATTTCCATTAGAGAGATAAACAGAAAAAGAAAAGTAACAGGACAACAGCCAGGAAGTCTTGCTCGGCTTCCACAAAAAAGCCAAGAAATGAGTAAGCATGGTTGCTAAAAGTAACACACTGTCAGAATTATGAGACTTGAGAAAAGGGAGATGTCTGACTAGTTTCACTATCAGTGCGACACACCTACTTCAGACATCAAATGTGCTCTTGTTATCACTCCAGCAGAGAAGGTCTGGGAGTAAAGGCCAGGTGAGGTAGAAACAAACCAGACAACAAATGCCAGAGTACAAACATAAAATGCTATTTCTCCCCTTGTAATTATTGCTGTGCTTTAAGAAAAGAAAACAAAGGAAAGAAAAAAAAGAGTAGTAAGAATGAGCAAAGAATTTGAGAAGCAATTAGTGACAGCCATGAAATTAGCTCTGGGGCTTTTAGAGATGAACAGCCTAGCAAGAGCCCTCTGCTTCCCGAGGGAGAAGAGAAAGGAACTGAGAAAGGTACTGAGAGAGGAAGCGGAAACTTTTTCTCCAGACTGCTGCAGTTTTGCTCAATACTTTTTAAATCCACTTGGTTATACACCACGTCTTTGTTTCACTCGTCCTCCGCGATACAGCACCACGCTTAAACACAAGCTCCCCGAGCATTTTATAACAGAGTATCCCACTGGTACCGGGAGAAAACCCCCAAAGCTCAAAGCCTGCACCTCGGGAGCCGCATACTCGCCTTTCAGCGACCTCGGGCCCCCCAGCCCCCTTCATCACCTCCCGGGACGCTCCCGCCGGGACAGCGCGCTGTTCCCAACATCCCAAGGGTGCCAGCAAACCTCAGCCAGTGCCGGGA
>NW_008236445.1:1130510-1135438 GCF_000691975.1 Corvus brachyrhynchos | reverse complement strand
TCTGCCGCCGCTGCCCCCGAGGAGGTGACCCAGGGGCCCAGGGAGGTCTCAGCCTACGCACAGCATTCATGCGGGGAAGCACAGCACCCTGGGGAGGGCAGGCACAGTGTCCGGGCATGAGGCGGCCGACGCGGTAGCAAGGGTGATCTTTCCTCTGAAAAACCTATGCTGTGCTCAGGTTTCATCATGCTGAATTAAATAAACGGCTGTTCTAATTGTGTTAATTGCCCTGAATCACAGAATCATAGAATTACAGAATCATAGAATGGCTCGGGATAGAAGGGACCTTAAAGATCATCTTGGTCCAACCCCCGTGCCGTGGGCAGGGACACTTTTCACTAGAGCAGGTTCCTCAGAGCTCCGTCCAGCCTGGCCTTGAACACTCCCAGGGATGTGGCATCCACAACTTCTCTGGGTAATCTGTTCCAGGTCCTCAGCACCCTATATCTAATCTAAACCTACTCTATTTCAAAATGAATCCGTTCCTCCTTATCCTGTCACTACATGCCCTTGTAAGTAGTCTTGCCCCATCTTTCCTGTAAGTTCCCTTCAGGTACTGGAAGGCCACAATTAGGTCACCCTGAAGCCTTTTCCAGCCTGAACAATCCCGATTCTCCTAGCCTTTCCTCATAGGAGAGGTGCTCCATCCCTCTGATCAACTTGGTGGCCTCCTCTGGTCTCACTTCCACAAGTCATTGTCCTTCCTGGGACATAGGAACATGTTCTCCCAGAACATGTTCTGCAGGAAACTCCCAGGGCATGAGCTCCTCATCACCTCCAGTCCGCCTGCAGCAGCCCAAACCCGGCTGTAGTCTCACACCTGGCATCACTGCTGGGTTCCCACGCTGCCGTCTCACTGCACAGACAGCTCGGGCCAGCATTTGCTTCTTGGCCCACAGCATTGCTTGTCAGCTCAGGTGGGATTTGCACAGCCCATGTGGCTTTGAGGGCAACAAGAAAATAAGGACTGGGATAAGCCCCCAAGCCCTGCAAGGTGCTGTGTGTGATGATGCTTGATGACGCCTAGTGGAAGATTCTGATCCATGGAAACCAAGGGGCCAAATTCAAGGATGAAGGTTTTGCATCTCCTGCCCAGCTTGTGCCAATGACTCTCCAAATTGTGAAGCCTTTGTGTTGCATTTTCTGGGCTGCTGGAGAGCATCTGGGAAGCAGTGCTGGTGGGATATGAGGCTCCTAGGAGTCTGCTCGCTTGACCTCAGTCCCAGGATTCCTGTAGTTTCTTGTAAATGTGCCACAGCATGCTGGAAATTATAGACCTGAGTGATTTAACATTGCACCACAAGATAAATGTTCATGATGCTGAGCAGCTAATTCAAACAAGCGTAAAGTTGTGGATGCAATGATTAACAAGGAAAGTATCTTAGACCGACATAGCAGAGTTGCACAGATGCATTTCAATTTGATATAGGTAAGTCACTGCAAATAAAGCAAGGAAACTAATGCATGGTGACATTCCAGCATAGACAAGGCCTTTGGTGGTGATGCAATGCTTGGGTAGGAAAGGACAGGTTTGAATAAGGTGTGCTTGATAAAAATTGAGTGCCTGCATGTTACAACACTTTTTAGTAAACTTCAGGAAGAATTACTTATTGTCAAATAAGAAAAGAACCATTTACCAACATAATGGACATACCATTAATTAACATAGGCTGGAGTGAGTGGGCATCTGCTGTGAGGAGATTCTTTTAGTCCTGGTGCTACTGATGTGCCTCTTAGGTAGAATGGTGCTCAGAGAAATTTTTTCAAGAGAAGTGTAAAATTTTTGAGTTTTTGAGCTTTAAAGAGAACCACTGGAGCCTGAAATTCATTGAGTGAGTTTATTGTGCAGCCAGCAAACTACATGGGAATGCAATGAATCCCTGTTATTTATCTTTCTTAGATTTATTTTTATATTGACTTTTATTGAAAAAATGTGAATAGACAATACAGAGAGTAGAAAGGGTAAATGCATGAAAGAAATCAAAAGCAAGGAAATGCGTCTTACATTTGACATGTGAAACTCTTTTAAATGAATCTGGGATAAAGCAGGAACCCTTTCAAAGACATGACTTTCACTGCTTCAAAAAAGTGTATGTAACTGGAAAGTGACCTGTTAGAGAACAAGGTCTGTTGGGATGAATATATTTTCTCTCAACCGAAAATAACTTGTAAAGGAGTTTATTTTTCTGAATAAGCTGCTAAAAGGAACGTGTTTTCTCTTAAGGAGGTTAAACATATTTGTTTAGCGGATTTCTGCTGCAGTTGTATGCCTAGTCAGTGAAGGAATACTTAAAAAATTATTTGTGATCTAGTAGTGCCTCAGGTTTTGTTGAAATTTATGGGTTGATGTTACCAACTCTTCAGGGGTATGGAAAATACTTAATTCTGTAGTACTGAGAGAGAGACCTCAGAGAGCAAGGAGAAAGGAGCTGGAGGGGTAACAATCTGCTGCAGCTGAGGGGAGCTGAGAAATACCATGTAAATGCAGGAGGTAACAAATGTTTAACAGGTCCAGGCTATTGAACACCACAGTCCACGTAGCATGAAGGATACTTTTGCAAGAGGCCTGGAGCCAGGATGAAACAGATAAAAAATTCCTGGAATGCCTGGCATGCCTCTGCTGAGGCACTGGGACATAAGGATCAAATAGTCAGGGAATTTTCCAGCAATCTGGCCACTGCTGGTAAATCTATAGAGAAAGGGTGGGTTAAAAGTCGAGACTCCAGCCATGAATGATCTCCTAGGATTAGGGCTTCACTTGTGAAACACTTCAGCCGCTTCACTACCTGCTTCCGAAATCTCAGAAATATGAGAGGATTAATAGTGAAAATATGAAAATAGCGTCTGTCACAAAATGTGAAAAGTTCTTTGATGAGAGCTTGAAAAGAACCAGTATAGGAAAAGAAAAACTGGTCAGAGTACTAAACTGAGACAATTAAGTATTTTCTGCTTGAGACATATGTTGTTTGATTCATAAAGATGAATAAAGTTACCATAGTTTTGGCTTAAAGTACATAAGTTCCTGTATCTTGGATCTGTGCATGTTTCCCAGCAGTGTGCAGAGAGAAGAAGGAGCAGGTGAAGGTATAAAATATCTGTCTTCTTGGCTGATTAGCCCAGTGATAAATAATGCAGTTGCATTGCTTCCAGTAATTTATATATATATATATATATATTTGGATGTGGGGCTTTATGCCTTGAAAACCTAACCTAAAGGTCATTTTTTGTACCAACACAAATAGCTATAAAGCACTGGTAGCCAAACTATCCACCCTCAATGGCCACTTCTGCAACAGTGAAATCTGTTCAAGTTGGCCTTGAAGAGCTTCCTCTTCAAGAACAAGATTGGCTGGATCTTCAGCTTTTATAAAAGGGTTTCCCATCTGGTTTTGCATGATTTAGGGGAATACAGAGTGAAATTCAGACCTGTGGTCATTAAAGGGTGAAAACAGGTTCCCCCTGCTTAGGATTTTACTGTTGATGAGCCCTGCAGAAGATACCCCTGTCTATGCTGCCTGAGGACTGTAGGCTGCTTTTGCCACCTGCTCTTTGGGAGTTCACATGTGGCTTTCATTTTAAAATGTAAGTAAATTTCATCTCTCTCTTTAAAACAGTGTTTTGGGGTTTGGCTGTGAAAATACTTTGGTATTTCCAGAAAGGAAATAAAATGAATGCTAGGGGCCAGAAGTTTAATCTCTGGCCATTGGGTAGGTGAACTGGGACAGAGAAAGAGAATAACTTTGTTGATTTAATAATGTTTGAGATTGACAGTCTTGTGGAAACTTGGTACTAAATTAGTCTTCTTCACAAGAAATAGTAAAAGATGACAAATCACTTTCAAAGATAGAGTTTTTATTTTGAGTTTAACCACTGTAAGTTTATCCTTTTAAAGAAGAATATACCTGCTCTCAAGTTCTGTGACCCACAAAGGAATTCAATGTGACTAGCTCAGATGTAGACATCTTGCTCTGAGGCATCCAAAGTTCAGTAAGAAAAACCTCATTCTTCGTGGTCTCTCTTAGATTTTTTGATCTCGCGCTTCTGGTGTTTTCCATTTTTATTGACATGTCAGCAAGGAGCCAAGCAAGTAAATAGATGATGCTGGGTTATACCTGAAGACAGTACAGCTTTTATACTTAGGACATTATGCTGTGCCATTTTTTCTTTTTGAGGGTCATGAAAGAGGTTGATTTCTCTTTAGACCCTTCAGATATTTTATCTAAACAAACTGTATTATACTAGAATGACATCTGAGGGCAGGAAGAAGCTCCACAAGTATTGTGCTGTGCAGGCACTCTCTACCCCACCCATATGTCTAAGCCTAAGGATGTCTGCATGGACTTTTCACCAGACAGGAGACTGTCTGATTGAGGGCTGGTTGCAATGAGCCACAGATGTACCAGGTGCGGTGCTGACCATCAAGAGGTATGGATAAGCAGACTTTTTAATCTTATTTGCTTATTTTATTTGCTAGTACATACAGAGCCATTGTGCAACAGGCAATATAACAGTGAAGAGGGGTGAATTTTAGCTACCTTTTATGTATATAAGGTCTCTCTCTAACCCATCCGCATAGATTTAACTGACTTAGGAGACAGTGCTTCTGCAGGGAATATATTCAAGGGCCATTATTCTGAAAATTTTGGTTGCTATTTTATCTCTAGCATTGCTCCAAGTGTTTGATGCAACAGGCCTTGATTTAAATCGTAATTATGAAAGCCTTTCAGAACACCTTGTGGTGGGTGCCTACTGCCAGCAGGGGATCTGTCCCCCCAGGATGTAGTGAAGAATGAAGCAAAACACTGCAAAACTTCAGAAAAGTTTGATAAAGTTGCAGAGATTACAGAAATCATGGTCTCCCCTTCCCTTCCCTTCCCTTCCCTTCCCTTCCCTTCCCTTCCCTTCCCTTCCCTTCCCTTCCCTTCCCT
>NW_008236445.1:1098635-1130342 GCF_000691975.1 Corvus brachyrhynchos | reverse complement strand
AACTATAGTAGCTTTGAGAACCCCTGTCCTGCCCTTCCCTTCCCTTCCCTTCCCTTCCCTTCCCTTCCCTTCCCTTCCCTTCCCTTCCCTTTTCTGTTAAGCAAGTGGAGGCTGGAATTAACAGTGTAAAATCTTAATGAGTAGATTGTGCTGAGCAGTGCGGTTCACCTCCGTTATTCTCCCACTCTCAAATGTTTACCAGCCAATCAGAGCATTCCTTAAAACCAGAGATTTATAGTGAAAAGTCAGCCCTAATTGAATTTCTTCATTAAGAACACCATCAAACAGATACAGAACACCTTACACCACCTTGTTTAAATTAGATTCATTTTTCTGATTAATTATTAAAAGGAAAGTTTAAAAAATCATAAAATCTTAAGTGCTATTAAAAATTGATTAGGAATGCATTTTTTCATTGACCCAGTTTGTATTTTTTTTAATTTTTTTTTTGTCAAAGCTAATACATTTGAGTAGCTGCCTCAGACAGTAGTTTGTAATCATTTGGTCATCAGTCAATTAATCACAGCTTCATAAATATTGATCTCAGATTACGTTTATTCTTCATTCTTGAAAGATAGTTTTTTATTAATTTAGGCTCACTCACATACATTGTGGTTTACGCTGAAATTATTTTTAAAAGTTCTATTAAAATTTAATTTGAGCAGCCAGTCAACAGTGCACTGCACACTGTGCCACCTTTTGGCAGGTTTTTCACCTCCTCCTGAAAGGTCCTGAGTGCCCACGGGTCATCCTGTAGGGCTTACTGACTGGCATCTGTCACCCATAAACCTCTTCATGTGGAAGATACACACCACTCATCCCAGCAGGAGTAATTTGTGACTAAGTGTGGATTTTTCTGAGAGGACCAAAGAGGGCTCTGATGTTTCTCTTCCCACCCTCAGTGACCATGTCCTGATTCCTGGTAGTTCATCACAGATGGTGGTGTCTTCCTGATTGTCATACAGCACTTGGCTGCCCCTTGGCCTCTGCCAGACATCTCACAAGCCATGTGAGGGGTGTGTTTGTGGGTACATAGGTTGAACGTCCTCAGCTCTCCTGCAGTCCCTGTCACAGAGGTCATACATTATTGAATGAGAGCTTTGGTGGATCAATGCTGTGTTTCCCCTCGTGGAGACGCTCAGGCGGTGCTCTGCCAGCACCCACGTGTGCACACGATCTCACCTTCGCAGGCGGTCGCGAGCAGCCGCTCACACACACAGTCCATGCACGAGCTGGAGACAGAGAGGCGAGAGGGGCTCTCTGCATGCAGCTCCGAGGTGTTTAATGGCAACACACCCAAAGGGGGAAAAGGCAAGAGGAACCCAGAACTGAAAGCCTGCACCGGTTTTATCCCGAAAACTCCCTAAGGTGGGCAGAGCATCCAAAACCAATAGTCTGAGGGCTAGGGGGCACAGGCAAGGTTGAGTGACATAACAGGGGCCATTGGGAAAAGGGATGGGAGGGGGGAAAGGGCAAGTGACCAGCAGAATGTAGACAAAGGGAGAACTTTCTAGCACAGTGTTGTAGGGAGAGATCACTTTTAGGGTAACTTGGGGGGTGTAAAGTGGACTTAGCCACAGCAACGATACATGACCTGGTGACTCATACTAGGATGGTGAGGGTACCTGGGAGTGCTCTTGCAGGGCCTGCTACTGCCTCTCTTCTGCCTAGGAAAAAATCCAGTACTTTTGCAGAAGTTGTGCTTGAAAACAGAAATTCTAGGAATTTTTGAAGTGAGTTGCTGCAAGGAAGAGGAAGGGTTCTTTGATCCCAAGCATTTGGAGGGAGCACAGTCCTTCCTCTAGCATGTTCATCACACTGAAGCAATACTGAAGCAATGCAAGCAATCTTTATTAACATTTCTGATCCAGTTGCAGCTAATAATCTCCATCTTGACAATTAAATATATTTTTTTTGTGTGTGTGTTTGTGGTTATGCTTGATGTTGTAGTTTAAGAAACAGAGATATAGACATATTAGGGGTAAGAACACATATCTGAAGAGTGACCTGAAGCATTCCCCACACAGGATGCATCATTTTCTACCCCATACTTTGTATTTTACTATGAATGCTATACTTCACACTGAGAACGACAAATTTCTTGGTTGGCTTCTGCAGTACATTTGGTTCTTTGTCCTATGCTCTGGTAAAAAAAGCATGTCAAAGTCAATGTTCCCTAAAATCTCACTTGACTGAGGACTTTGGAGTAATGGGATCATGTAGCAACTATTATCTTTTACAACTCTGAAAAATCCAATGATTCATCTTTAATGTCTGACATCAAAACTTGTTACCCATTGTTGTCACTCCAAAACTCTTATTTATTCTGGCACAGCTCTTCTGAGAGGCTCTGAAATACAGCTTCAAATCATGAGCAGCAGAGTGTCCTGGTGTGCTCTTCAGCATCAGTACGGAGTCATGTGGACCCCTGTGAGCATTCCTTATTTTTGCTGACAGAGAATGGATCATTTTTGTGACTATCCATTTATCTAAAGTTGCAAAAAGCTGATGTAATTTCCAGAGTCCTATTCCCCAATCAAATATACTACTCGTTTACCATAAAAAAAGAAATCACACTGCAGCAAGTTATCAGACCCCTTCCTTTAAATCTCAGTCACATGCAGTGCTTTTCTGCACTTTCAGAAAAGTCAGCCTGTAAGTATCGTGTGAGAAACACGTGCAGAGGGCATTCAGATAACTCATTTGTTTTACGAATAGCTGTGAAGATTTAAGATGTTTCCACCTCTGAGCTGTTTGCTCCTTCCGTTCTTATCTGTTTGCTGCAGTTAGACTTGTTTTTTGCCTTCATTATCAATGGGCTATCAACTTGCTGGACATAATTTGTTTGTTTTGCATTATGGAAAATCTAGAAGGGCATTGTCTGCTATGGCACAGTCATTTTCAGCAGAGAAATGCTAGCAAGTGTATGTAATGGGGGACATATTGAATTGCTCCAGCTGTAACCTTAAGAAATGTCTGTCTCTTCTCTGTATTGTATTATCAGAAGGGATTCTCAGGCCAGTTGCAGCTAACATCTTCAAACAGGAGGGATGCCAAGGAGATCCAATAAATATATCACCCTCTGACCAGTTCTTTGCAATTGTGTGATGGCTGGAACCAGGTTATCCAGGTTATACAGTTTATTCAGTGGTTTGACAGATGCTACTGTGAATTTGAGCAGTGTTTTAAGTTGTACCGAGTTTGGTAGTCCTGGACAATCTTTCTTGGCAGAAAAGAAGAAAAAGAAAAGCTGCAAAGCAATAGAGAGAGATGATTGTAACAGTGCCCCAGCTCTTCCTGGCTTTTTGCTGCAGACACCTGCAAAATGGCCCAACTGGTGTTTTCCCACTGAAGTATTGTATCACTAATTCACTGCTCAACAACTTCAGCACTTCTGACAGTGAATCTGGTAGTTGAATATAAGCTACCAGCTTATGAAATGGCATCTTTTTTTTTTAAATTCAATCTTTCTCTAAACATGCAGCATTCTTTTAGTCCAGAATATGCAAAGCTGTGCATTTTAATGAAATTATTTGAACTTCAGAATAATGTAAGAGAAAAACAATGTATTTCCTGTGAGTATATGCAGTAGATATGTGTTTCATTCAATTTTGCATTAATTGGATTGAATTTATTAAATTCAACTGATCTTTGAAAGCCTTTCTTGTTAAAAATGTAAAAAAGTGTAGTTTTGCATTTTATTAATATATGTATGGTTATCCTTGGCTCAAAGTCAGAGACCTCTGGAGTGAAGTGGCAACAGGGGCATTGTACATGTCTCCTTGCAGAACTAGGCATTTGCCAGAAAGATATAAAAGATGCTATTGATCCAAATCAGTCCCAGATCTTTCCTTCTTGACTTACCTCTGAAATCCATAATCCCAGTTTCTCCATCTCTTCATTGCAAGAATGTTTAACAAAGATGTTCAATATTCAAGTAATTTTTCTTCTTGTCTGTCATGGTAATGTCACCGGATTAAATCAGAAATCTCCCACCCTGTTTTTAGTATTTGATGATAGCTTGTCAGACATGACTTCAGAGACTTCAGAGTGCTCCTGGGACACCACAGTTCAGGTAAATGTAGACTTAGCCTGTGAGGCTAGTTTCAGGAAAAACATAATTAAGAAGTAGACTGCTGTATACAGATCTGAAAAAAGAAGAGAGGGAAGGATGTAATATATATCCAGGAACAGCTGGAGTTTTATAAGCTTTGTGCTGTTGTTTTTCAAATCTATCTGAGGGGGGGGTTATGTTAGGAGGGAAATGGAGAAATGGAAGAGTAAAGAGAGAAGTAATTGGAATGAACAACCAATAGGCGGAGAGAGGGGCCAATGAGAAAACTGCAGATACTGTGATGATGTTATCAATATCCATCAATTCTGGCTTGAACAATGGCTGCAGCTGTTCTTGCCAGCTTTGCTCCTTACAGCTCGTCCCTGCACAGCTCCCCTCACCCCTCCGTGCTCCTGGGGGTGAAGGAGGAGGTGTCCCAGTAGCCATGAGAGGGGGGATCTCTCGGTGTGTGTGCTCTTTTCAAGGAACCCATAAAGAGCCCTTTGAAGGGAGTGCAGGGTGCACAACTTCCATCTTGGCTGTCTGAAAAATGAGTAAGAAATTTTTTTAGATTCCTCTTCACCCAACAAAAAGATGGAGGTATCTACATATTAGCAGATGTCACCAACCATGCCTGGGAGTCACTGCCAAGAAACAGAGCTTTCTAGGATATGATACATCACATCTTCAGATAAACATCCTAAATAAATTTGATGAATTGTATTCTACAAGTGCCTAGTTTTAATCCAGGGCCTATAAAGGGATGCTAGAGTTGGCCAGACTTCATAGATTTGTCTTAGGGCTGACAAGGTGAATCCCACACTTAGGTATTAGAAAGCTGGGTGAAGAAACATCTGTGTTTCAATTTGACTGACAAAAAAAGGGAATTCTGACCAGTAACTAAAGATCTTGATTTCAGTGACATTTCTGTACTCATATCTTAAGGGCAGTGGGTTTTAGATCCAGCTGTTTATTATCTGGGGAGACACTAAGGCAGACTTTCTTACTATTCCTTTTTCCTGAGAGCAATCAGTCTTGCTTACTGACAAATCTATAAATGAACCATTTCACCAGGTGTACTGCACCAATAGATTTCTTTGTGAATCTTACTTGCTACAAAACATCCTTTAAAAAGGACTGTACTCTGGCAATAAAATTTCTCTTCTGGAACTTTTTTATACATAGTTTATTTTTTTTTTCATCTTATCAAGTATTTTCTAGCATTCAGAGAAAGATCTTTGGTAACTTTAAAGAGTATAATAAAGTTAGTTGATGAATACATGAATTTGTTGAAAGTGCTTGTAGGAAAGCTGGACTGCTGTATCATCTCTGCTGAAATATATGGATAATTAATTTGCTAAGTGCAATGAGGAAAAATCAAGCACTGTTTATGTCTGGCCTTGGTTTTGATTTATGTGTTAATGTTCATTTTAGGAAGTCAAGTGAGAACTTTGATCTTACAGTGTTCTGAAAAAAAAAATTCTAACTTTCACTGGAATTGAAGACTGAGGAGGCAGCCTCCAGTGTCTGTACCTGAAGACCTCTGTGCTCAGAGCTGCTACTGACTTCAGTGGGAATTTTGCCTAAGTACAAAGAAATGAGCAGGAACTAAGAGTGGGAGCAGAGGCAATGTTGCAGTTTCACCAGAAAATTAAGCTTAGAGGGGCTATAAAAATGTTGTAGGTTTATTTTTGTTTGGTTGGTTTTGTGGTTTGGGGGTTTTTTTAAAAATGTAATAGGCTACAGGTATTTTAGATTCAAATTGTACACCTTTAAGCTGAAAGGAGAACTGTGCTTAATAACTGATAACTCAATAGCACATCTTAATGTGTTTTAAAAGACTTCAATTTACCTATTAAGGCCAAATAGACTGTGTGTTAATTTGACAAAATATCCATGTTCCCTGAACTTAGGGCTATAAAAATTGTTCATCTGCTCAGTCACAGGCCATTTAATTTTGGATGCATCATTGCCAGTTGGTTACAGTAATTAGCATTCTCTGTATTGTAGCAGCTTCCCTGAAGCTATGCTAAGTAGGGTTACACTGCTGTATGGAAACATAAGCAGCCTTGTGCAAATGAGCCTGGCCACCCATCTTAGAGACAGAAGCCCTAGCTACAGCTTCTTGGCTCAGGGTGCCCTATATGCCCACCTGCAGATCTTATTTACTGGTTATTAATGACATGAAGTGTAGGCAGCTGTGAAAGGCACAGCATGGCAGCTTAAAGCCTCTGCTCCAAACTATTCTCTCAGCCTTGTCATTTCTTTGAGTGACGTTTAATTTCCCTTTCTTTTTTTTTTTAATCTTCCCCTTTATACTCTCTTTTAATGAAGGAATTGGGCAGAAATTAATTCTCTGTGTATAAGTTGTATATATATATATAAACCTGTGAACTGAGTCATAGCATTTGCTAACAATTACTTGCCACTTAAAACATGGGTTCTCAGATAAAATATTTTGATAAATCCTCTGTTACTATGAACATATGCTGCAGAAATTTTGGTTAAGTATGTTTTTCCGTATCTCCTAATGCCTAAAGTAGTGTTTTTATTGTATTTTTAATGGAGACACTAACTGCCAGCACCAGATTATGAGTAGTGCTGGATTTGTTCTTTTGTAAAGGCTAGAATAAACAGTACAATAGCTAAAACCATAAATAAATTAAAAAGAAGTCAAGATTTTTGCCACTTGTTCTGTAGCCTATGTGCATTTTCTTGTTCTGTGTGCATGTCTATGCTTTCTTTTGGTTTCCTGGGAAACAAGTAAGGGGTGGTATGCACTGCAAGACATACACTAAGAATAATTCTTCCCATTTAATCCACTCTGATTTTTACTTCTTAATATACTGGAAGGTAACTAATATTTAATACCATGAAATGTATCTGTGCATGTTTAATGATTCAATTAATCAGAGAGAAACCTTCTTTATAATTAAATATGGATAGGCTATAGTCTTTGCTTCTCATTGACTGATGCTACTGAGAATAAGGGATAAGAATAATTTTATACCATTATTCTGTGTGCCTTTTATTAGAACTCTGAGCTGTTTGGGTGTAAAATCAATGATAGAAGTACATTTTTTTTTAGAGTTATGCACTCTGTACTTTCTGTATTCCATAAAAATCTAACCATATGAATTTAGATATCAATACTACGAAGACTGAGACGTGTTTAAGCACAAGAGAACTTGAACTGATGCTAATGCAATAACTCACATTAAGTTTAAAGACTATGCTTGAGCCCCTGTAGGACTGTCTCTTTCAATTTCTGGAAGAGGCCCAATGTGAGCTTGGAAAAGATTGTATATACTTGCTCTGTAATTCTTGATTTGATGGTGACTGGCAGCCATAGCTCATTTCCTTATAAGTAGCCATTTTATTAATCTGGTCATGGACCCCTTTTGGCTTGATTACTTAAACAAAGGTTAAAAACCACAGTATAACTTATTCTTCTACATCCATACAAAATTCTATAAGTATAGGCTAAAAAAAGCCAACTGTTGTCAATGCAGTATGCAGATGGAGGGCATCTATTGGGAAGTTAATAAAAGAATGATGTACATACAGGCAGATTTAAATATGGAAATGGAGATTTCCTGCTTCTTGATTTTGTATAAATTGTTGAATATATTTGTTTAATGATTTATACAGAGCCTCAAGCCATAGCAACTAGGTGCTGTTTACAAAAGTTAAAGCATAAGTTACATGCACAGCCTACAATGGGCTTCATTAAATGACCACTTATGCTGCCAAGGGTGCCATATGTTAATAGCCATGTTGTGAGACCACTTTTCAAGTTTGTCATTGCTCATATTTCACATAGTCATTTTTACAACATATGTACCTACCATTTTAATAAGAAGATATTTTTCATTATCATTTTAACAGGGAAATAGTTAGCAAAAAAATCAAATGCCAAAATTTTCCCATATAAGTAGGCTAAGTTTACAATGGGTAGTAGGGTGCCTAGTCTGAAGAATAAAGAGGTGGTCGTACTATTTCTATAGCACTTCCGTCAAGAAAGACCCATTAATTTGTTTTGAGGGTGAACTTAAGCAAGAAAAATTAGTGTTTTGCTCAGTTTGGGTCTCAGTCTGGTTTATATCATTTAAAGTGTTTCTGTTGAGACTTTAGAAACTGTGGACAAAACCCTGGAATGCATGAAATATCACTGAGAAAAGTTTTATTTCTTAGGGGCAGTAGCATGCTGTATTCAGGTATTCATTAGGAAGGTAATATTCATTGAAAAGAAAACTAATAACCTTGTCTGGAAAAATAATCCAGTCAGTAAATAAGTAGGAACTCATGCCAGCTATCACGTTTGGAACACTTTTGTGCCTCAGTGTATCTACTTTAGAGATCAGTTGTCAAGGATTAAAGCACCCCTTCATTGCTGATGTTCCAATTTCTTTGACTGGAGTGAACAACTGAAATAGTGGTGTGCCATTAGAGAGTGAAATGCTGTTGATTGTGAGCAAACATGCTCCAGGTGAGGAAGCCAACAACTACATCCGTCCTGCAGGAAGTTCTTCTGTCAGTTATTATATATACAAACTGCAGGATGATCTAGTGAGGAATTTTGTCAACCTGCGTTTAGTGTAGGTGCAGAGTCAGCAGGTAGCAAAACCTCAAAATAAGGTGTGCAGGTCACCTGCAAATGAATAACAATGAAATGTTTGGACCACACCAAGCAGTCACATATTGGGAAATTTTGAGTTTAAGTCAAGTTATTTTAGGGGAATTCACTATTTTAGAGTGTTCTATGCAACATTATTTACAGTATGTTTGAAATTTTTCCCTTTGTGAGGTCACCTTCAGTAGCTCTTCTGTGAATATGTATCATTGCGTGATTATGTCACCACTTCATTTATGACTATGTCACCACATCACACTACTGGGTGAGAAATGTGTGAAATGTTCCCTTGAAAAGTTGAGGTTCTCCTTCTCTTAAAACTACCATTTCTAGCATGAGCAGGTTGGGAAATGGTGCTTAAAACCCTAACATTTTTATGCACAAAAAAATGTTATCACTTTAGGATGAATTTTTTGCATTTGACTTATGGACATTTGCAATTGTGGTAGAAGTCCACTTTTGGTGAAAATTTTTTTAAAGGCAAATATGACATGACTATTCCCTATTACATGGTTGTGCAAGTTAATACTGCCGGGTAACAAAGGACTGCTCGAGGAAACATCCTCAAGTTGTGCCTTAGATTGGATATTTCTTCAATGAAAGGGTTGTCAGTCATTGGAACAGGCTGCCCAGGGAAGTGGTTGAGTCACCTGAAGGTATTTAAAAGATGTGTAGATGTGACACTTAGGGCCATGATTTAGTGGTGCTCTCAGCAGTGTGGGGTTAATGGTTGGACTTGAAGATCTTAAAGGTCTTTGTGAACCTAAATGATTCAATGATTCTATGATTATAGTTTGGATCCAAGTACATCCTGCCTGGGCAGCAGTCTGGGATTCCTTATATTGAACTCAAGGTAATAATAGCAGCATAAAAATGTATAAGACTGCTGCATGCAGTGGCCTGGTGCTCCCAGTGTGTAGTTGAGATACAGCCAGAACATGTCCCTGGACTTTAATAATAGACATTGCTATTATGGGTAGTGATTTCTTCCTGTAAGTTCTGGCTTAAGCAGTGTAAGGGCAAACAACCTGAGCATGCTTTTTTCTGTGGCTCCAACTCCCTTATGCTACTTGCTGTCTTTGCACATTGCTTTGTAAGGAGTTCTAAAGCATGGAAATTGAAATTGAAAACCCTTACACTTTCTTGTGTACAACATGAATCCCAGTGACTCTCAATTCTGGCATTTTCCTGATAGCAGAACATTGCACATATTTTGAACTTGATATTTCAGCCTTTGAATTCGGTATTTGGAATTAATGATCTTTGTATGAAGAATTTTAATTCAGTGTTGGTTGTCACAGAGTTCCTCAAGTGTCTTTCTGGATTTGACTCTGTAGCCACGGTTTCCTAACCTTGACTCCATCATAGAAGCACTGTTCCATATACCAAAATAACAGCCCTGATTTGAATTCGTGGATTCTACAAACCTGTGTTTGGGATGCTGTAAATTCAGCTGTTTGGTTCAGCCTTCTGTGCCACTAGAAATTATTTTATTAATAACTTACCTAGGACCTGCCACTGTTTTTGTCGTATCTCTCAGACAAAGTAGTAAATTGACTCCACATTGTTCTACTCCCAGATCTGTCATTTTTTGGTTTTGAATTATGGTTGTATGAGTTGCATTCCTATGTTTCCTGTTTGGAAAGACTTATATTTCCATTCCTGTGGAATTTTATTAGTTTTGGCCCTCCAGTGAATATTTCCATTACTAGCTTCTTCCCTGCCTTTGACTCTACAAAAGTAAATTAGACTTGCCCCCTAGAGCTTTCTGAGACAGAGGTAATCTTCTGGTGTATTTCATAGTGAGGTTCTTGTATCTGATGGAAGGCTTTAGTTGTGACAACAAAACAAATAGTGAATAAATATGCTTTCAGGCTTGTAAGTGGATGTCAAGGAAAACAACTAAGAAGCAAAATCACCTGCAATGGCACTGTCCCTTTCATTTTCACTGGGAGACAGGGAATCAGAGAAGGGAAAACTCTGGAAGCAAAAAAGAGAACTGAACAACTGTAAAGACCTGCATCTGTGTTAACAGCTTGCCAAGGAAGCTGATGCCTGTACATTAATCTGAATTATCACAGTCAGTTTTCCTTTTGTAACCAGCTCAATCACAGCATCATGATCTCATTCTTGAACTGGAGGTGAACTGAGCACAGCATGGTGACAGCATTAGGAAACCTAGAGAAGGAGAGAATAAAATTTACTGATACTAGACAATACAGAAACAGAAAAGACGGTGAGACCTGACACAGCTTTCTTTTCACCTAGGTATTAACATCATAATCCTGCTTTCTTCAATTGTCCGAGTTCTCTTTTATCCAAACAAAAATCTCTGCATCTTTGGAGTGTCTCTGTTATGTCAGTTCTTCCTGGCAGTTAATGCTTATTTTCCTCTTTATACGAAGTGTTCTTTTAAAATCCTATCCTAAGTTTCTAACTTGTGAGTAGCAACTCACAAATACAATTTTCCTAGTCATGTATTGAATGGTGTGTTGTGTTCAGCAAATATAGTCCCTTGATGTTGGATTGATGTTGCATTGTAACAGAGATTTAGAGCATTTTCAGAGTCATCCAAAAGTTTGTGAGAGGACAGGGGAATATTTGGCAGTGCAAATACTGAAGATATTAATTGTATTTTGGTTTTGTTTTTTCTTTTTAAACTGCTAAGGCTTAGTGATTGGTCCTGAGCTATATCCAAAATAATGTAGGGAACAAAGCTTTTATTCTTCCAGGATGAGTACACAGTTGTCTGCTACTTTCTCTCTGAGTAAAAGCGGTAAGCTAGCTATCCCCAAAGTAGCAACTGGATTTGTTGGACAGCTATGTTCTGTGGCTGAGCTTAGGTGTTTGAAGGCCCATTGCAGTGGGAAAAGTAACAGATCCCAGATTCTTTCTCAATGCAGGGTAGAAATACTTATTCTCACTTTCAGAAATGCTTGAGGTTTTTTCATCTTTCTGTTCGTGTGGATGTTCAGGTCTCCTATTCCTTCCTTAGGCAGACATCTGGAAAAGCTTGAGAAGTGGGCCCATGGAAATCTCTTGAGGTTCAAGTCCAAGTGCAAGGTGCTGCACCTGGCTCTGGGGCAATCCCCAGTATCAACACAGGCTGGGGGATGAACAGATGGAGAGCAGTCCTGCCGAGAAGGACTTGGGGATGCTGGAGGATGAGAGGCTGGACATGATCTGTCAATGCTCACTTGCAGCCCAGGGAGCCAAATGTGTCCTGGGCTGCATCCAAAGCAGTGTGGGCAGCAGGGCCAGCGAGGGGATTATGCCCCTCTGCTCTGCTCTGGTGAGACCCCACCTGGAGTGCTGTACCCAGCTGTGGGGTCCCCAGCACAGGAAGGACATGGAGCTGTTGGAGCGAGTCCAGAGGCGGGCCACCAGCATGATTAGAGAGATGGAGCAGCTCTCCTATGAGGAAACGCTGAGAAAATTGGAATTGTTCAGCCTGGAAAAGGAAAGGCTTTGTGGTGACTTAATTGCAGCCTTCCAATACCTGAAGAGAGCCTACAAGGAAGATGGAGAGGGATGATTAACAAGGTCATGTAGAGATAGGACAAGGGGGAATGGATTCAAACTGAAAGAGAGTAGGTTTAAATTAGATAGTAGGAAAAAATTCTTTACTATGAGGTGGTAAGACAGTGGAACAGGTTTTCCAAAGAAACTGTGTCTGCCCTATCCTGGGAGGTGTTTGAAGGCAAGCTGGATGGAGCTCTGAGCAACCTGATCTAATGAAGAGTGTCCCTGCCCATGGCAGGGAGGTTAGAACTAGATAATCTTTAAGGTCTCTTGCAACTCAGAGCATTCTATGATTTCATGACACTCAACAGAAACCTTTTCAGCATCAGGTCTGTAGCCACTGTGGACTACCCAATCCCATGTGCTGGGAAGGCTTGAGCAGTGTGTTCCCTTCATCACAGGGCTCTTGGCTGCATATGTACATGTTTTTGTCAGTGTCCTGCGCTATTGTGTCATCTGACCTCCTCCTGCAGGGGTGAGCCAGCTTCTCAGCAGCATCTGCAGTTTGAACTGTTTGGGTTGGTGGCAAATATTTTCTGCTGACATGAGCCAAGGGACTTTGGTAAGCATGGAAAAGTACTTTCAAAAAAGTACTTGCAGACTGAGCTCATAACACGTGGTTAGGATTTTGCAGAGACTTGGAGCTGGATTTTTAAAGGCACTTGGCCTATCTCTTGCATAGAGAGATTTTCCAAATCAACTTGAAGCAACAGAAGCAGGCCATTTGTTTTACCTAACTTTGGCTGTCTAATCAGCTGGCTGACTAGACTTTCTCTGCAGAGAAATGTAAGGACTTGAAAAGAAAGATTGCTTGTCTCAAACACTGTTAAGGCCACAGAAGGACTTTGTCATAATTTGAGCACAGAAGAGAATGACTGGGTGGTGCTGATTACAGGCCTGGCAGAGGTGAGATCTGGTTAGCATATCCTGGGTACTTCATCCAGACAAAAATTCCCACTGTGGAAAATTTGTAGAGAAGCAGCTGCTTGCACACACATCACCAGTCAAACAAATATCACCCCAAGTTATGGGACAGATGGCATCTGTGACCACCAACAACCACTGAACCGTCCCCCCGTCTCCCCACCCCTTCAAATATACCTCTGTGGATACCTGAAACTTGGACTGTAAGATAAGATACCACAGATAAGAAAAAGGTGATACAATTGTCTGAGTGTTATCTCAGACCTAGGGGGAGGATAACAAAGCTTGGGGAGAAGAATGCATCACTGATAACGGACACAAAGAATGAGAATTTGTGGGCCACAAGGAAAGTCAACTGCAACTGTGCTGAAATCAGATCAGACTGGGTGAAAGGTAATTCCAGCAGGGGGAGACCATGATCACCAACTCTCAACCCATCTACCCAAGAAACCCACCAACTCAAAAGAAGAGAAAGACTGAACGTGCAAACTGATTAGCATTAGAGTCAAGGAAATAATTTAACCAATGGCATGGGAGAACTGTGTAGGCAATGAGCATGAATTCCTTTGTTTGCTAAAATGTATAAATAGTGAAAAGTTTTGAACAACCTTGGACCCTCCACCACCAAGAAGCCCACAGTGGAGAACTCGTGGGATGCAGCTGCCTCCGTGTGTCGTGACTATCTTCTGCTTAATCTTTCTCTCTCTATCTCCTCTCTTTTCTTTTTCTATCTATCTCTCTACCTCACATTCATGGTTAAATTAAATCTATACTATAGGCTTTGGTCTATGGTCTTGTTTGCATCTTTATTTGGGCAGAGGCATCTCTCACTAATTGTATCTTAACAAGAGACAAGAAATTCCAGATTTCATCCCAAGCAAAAATAGCTGGGATTAGACAAGTCTCTCATATCCCACTGGGTGACAAAAGTAAGAGAAAGTTAATTTGCAAAAACCCTTCTTGTATTACTACTATCAAGACAAAACCATGGAATTGTGGAATTTTGCCATTTGGAGATTAGGGAGGGCTAAACTTGTTAAAAAACATTTTCTGCCAGACAGTGTTCTTTTTGTGGCTATTGACCGGCCTCCTGTTCTACTCCTATTGCTTATCAACCAAAATACTTACTGCCATTCCTAATATCAATGAGTACTTCTAGTTGAAGGAAAATGCAAATACATTTTTTGTTTTTTTTGAGTTGGATTCATAAAACAGTTTCAGACATAAACCAAACACATTTTTTTTAAAGCTAGCATATATTCAAGTTACATTTTGTGAAAACACTTTTTTTTTTTTCTTTTATTTCCCAATGACATATAATATCAAACTTTATTTATTTTTAGGTGATTGAGCCAGGAAATAAAGCATGAATGTTTTGCAGAGATCTGTAACCCAGTTATAAACTACTTTTTTGAACTACTTACAGTAGCTTTGCAGGATGATAACTGTTTTTACATTAAAAAATGTTCATGGAGGTTTCACTAACCTGAAAAAATGCTTTGCATTTATTTAAAATATGAGCAAGTTGTGTTCATGCTACATCTGTGCTGGTAAATGGCATTGGACATCTTTCAGCCCATGGTTCTGGCCCATGGCGAGTTACGCTTTCTCAAACTGCTCCTGGGGATGATATGGGAGATTATGAAGGGCACCTCATAATTATGAAGGGCACCTCTGATTCCCAGCAGGCAACTTGGAAAAGAAGGCCACCTTGTTGCAGTGAATAGTAGGGTTTGGGTTTAAACACGGTTACCTTGGCTGTGTGATGCAGGCTGACCACAGTACAAGGGAGTATTTGATTTACTGATGTAGCTGTGGCTTTGGAGCAGTAAGTAGTTAACACAAGCCAGAAAACAGAGAAGGAAAACCTCCCTAAAATGATAGTAATTCTTGTAAGAACACAAATGAATATACAGATAAATCTCATGGCAAGGTTATATACTTAACTTAGCCACAGTGATGGTAACCAGGCTTCCAAGTCATTCTACGGTAATAAGTGGGATTTATTTGTTTGTTTTTACTGCCATGTCCTGTTACAGACAACAAAATGCAAAGAGACATTTTAGAAACCTATATCCCAAGCTGCACTACATGAAAACTTCTCCTAACAGTGAGTGCCTTGGATTCTGAAAGCCCCTTCTTTCTGGAGTGTCATGTTCTTCAGTTTCAGTGGTTTTGTGAGATGACATTGTTCAAGTCTGTCTAAATGGGCTTTGGTTGTGATTCCTTCTTTCTCTTACATTCACGTGGAATATTCTCTACACTGTTTAATCTTGGCCCAGTAGTTTCAATATATATTTGATTTTGTCTTCATTTTCTCATTTTAAATTTTCCAGCGTCTTCAGTTAAGCTCCACATGGCTGGCAGACTTAATGAATGATCTCATTCTTGTGCCAGACAGACAGGTTCTCTCACAAGCCCACCCAGTCTAAGTAATGACTTCCACTTTCAGACAAGTCAAACTCTTTAACTTGCTACTGTACATATCTTTCAAGAGCAGTTATTGAGCTAAACATGTTCTTGTTACTTCTACGTGGCTTTGAGAAAGGAGGCAAGGGAGATGAAAACAGATTTTGTAGAATTAAAAAACCTCCCCATATTTGCACACACACATATAGGTAGGTAGGTGAAAAGTACTTTTAAATTAACAGGTGTGTTATTGTTCATCGCATAAAGAAAAACTGTGGGTTAGTAGGGAGCAGGAAGAAAGGAGTGAGATGGTGACTGCATTAAAAATTCTGCTTGGAGCAATTCCTGTCTCTGGGTGTCTCCCACGCCTGTGTCCTCTGAGCCTGGAGCACCTCTCTTCTGATCTGTTAACTTACCACAGTCATTTTCACTCCACTTACGTAATGGTTTATGGTGACACAAATCTGCTCTGTCCAAAATAGTTTAGATTAAAAAATGTCTGACTCTCTTTGGTGGATGGTATATTCTGAACTCATTCAGGCAGGAGGGGTGACATTAGCAGTTTGAATACTGGTTTAGTACCAAAGATCTTCCATCTTGAGTACAACCTGTAAAATCCATGATCTTATTGTGGGATGAAATACCATGAATTTGAGTGGGAATATGTTCTCTAGTAGGAAAAGAAAGTAAAAGGAAATCTTCTTTAGGTGTTAATTAGAATTAAAATGGTAAATAGCTCTTTGTCCTACTTTGACAACTCTGTTTTGAAAATGCAGCCTCTGACCCATGACTGGTGCACACAGATTTTTTCTTTCTTTAGAGAAGACTATTTTTAATGTTTTAGAAATCTATCACAACATTGGACTTGTTTTGAGCCCCGTGGTGCTGGTGTTCCTCTTACTTCTGTTTGGATGAAATCAGAAGAAAGGTCTTGGGTTCTTTGGTACAAATTGAGTTTGAAACTGAAGGACAAAATTATATATTAGGTCTTTGATCTTATACATGTATCTTCCTACCACCTTTTCCCTTTATTTCATTATTTGTTTTAAAGTCATGCTTTTTTTTCTTGGAAAGTTTGCTGAGCCAATTGCATGCTTTTCACAGTGATGGGTATTTACTTCCCAATTAGTCCCACTGAGCCAGCAGGACTATTTGCCTGAGAGCCCTCATCACCATGAAAAAACCCCAACCACCCAACACAAAACAATGAGATCACAATCTGGCCCTTTGCAATTAGCTCAACACTGTCAGGGTTTCACTTTCCGGCTTAAATCCTGTAATGAGCAGCTATCAGAAAAGGAGGTAAATAAAGCTGTCATGCATATTGACAGTAATACAATATCACTGCTCATTTTTCCCCCCAAAGTTAGAGTTGCAGAATTAGTGTGGCATATGATGTTCTCCCCTCTCCAGCAAAACACATAACAGCTGCAGTCTTTTAAAGTCTCCTATCATTTTGTTAGCACAATGACTGCCTACGTGAGCAAAAAAACATGGAAACTGCATCCTACCACAGTTGACAAGATTTTTTATTTTCATGATTACTTCTCTGCCTTTTTTTATTTTGCCTGCAGGCAAAGGTTGGCATACATGTCAAGAGAACATTCTCCAGCTGGGGCCTGCAGTATAGAGAATTGTATACTCCAGAGGGCTCATGGGACCTTAGGCAGATTATTATGGTAATATTGGAGACTGCTGTCCTTTCCCTCCCACAGCTGGGCCGCCTCTCTCATTGTAAGTATTGAAGCAATATGTTTTGCAAATTATACATTGGGAACAACAGGGACCTGGGAAAGTGAGGGAGAAAGAGAAACATGGCAAAATGTTGCCTTTAATATGATATTTTTCTTGTTCATCAAGCAAAAATAAATTAGAGCTTTAATTTTTTTTAATTAAATGAGGCTCATATATTGGGAAAAACCAGCTATAATAGTAAAAAGTTAATATTGATTTTATTGAGTGAGAGTTTAAAAAAAATATTGTTTATTATAGGGAAATTTCACACAGTAACCTGATGCAAGAGAACTGGAGTAAGATTACATAATAGCTTTTATTACAGATTTCAGAAATCCTTTTGAGTCCAATGAAGCTGGATTAACAAAAACTGCACAAAAAAATATCATTTTAATTAGTGCTAATGTGATCTCGTCATGGTCCAGCTGTTTCACACAGGATGAAAATCTGTGTTGCTTTATTAGCAATTCACCCTCCAAAATAATGTCACTTCTGATTTTTAACGTTTCTTATTGATGTATATTTTAATAAAATAGCCAAATGATTTGGTGACTACCGTCATAAGGAAACTGAGGGGTTCTTGACTTGCTTGTTTTTAAATGAAAAAGAGTTTAAAACATTACTGGTAGATAAAGAAATATTTAATTTTTTGACCTTTTTTCAAAACATTACTATAAAAATCAGATTAAAGTTTTTATGGTTGCATTTTAAAGGTGATTCTTTATTTATAAAACTAATAAGGAAAGTCAATATTGCTAACTTGGTAACAAGTTGAAATTATGTCTTACTTGGGCCAGATGCTTTTCCTTAAAGACTTGATTTTGTTTATTTTTTAAGTAAGTACGGGCTTCAAATCACTGTCTTTAACCAATATTCCACTATTCTGTTAGCCAATAGTAACTTTAAATTTAGATCTCTGTTCATTTTTGACAAGACTGTTTCACAACTTGATTCCATTTGGAGCTAACTTCAATTTTAAGCTAAATTATTTTCAAGTTACTGAAACTTACTGCTTCATTTATATATGAAGCTGTAGTATATTGCCTTATACACCTGCCTGAATTCTACATTAAAAATAATCAAATGTAGAAAACCTCAGTACTCACAGCTCAATTTTCTTCTCCATTATTTTTATATGCTTTAATACAGTGGAGACCCCTTGCATATACCATTGTAGAGGAAGTCATTTATATTTTAATAACTTTATTCTTTTTCCCTATGTTACTTAAAATATTTCTTTATGCACTGTTGGTGATAATATATTTATCAGCTCTCTAATTTACCTTAGACTTTGCTAATGTATACCAGGATTCTGACCAGTTCTTGTATTTTTTTCTTAAGCATTGTACAATTTCTTTTCTTATTCTTAAATAGTGATTTTATATTAAACACTGTGTATATGGAAACAGTTTGCAATCTGGTGGCAATTGTTGTAAATTAAAGTGGGATTAATCTGTCTCAGTGGTGGATTTTTAACTATAATTTTCAATTATTATAATAATAGAAGAGGTTACTAAAGAAAACAACACAAGGACTGTATTGCACTGTATTGGTGCACTGTGTTGCACTGTATTGGTTGCTTGCCTTGTAGAGTCTTAAAAAGCCCCTGATGATACCATGACAACATTTCTCTTTCTCTCCTCTGTAGTCTAAAATGGCATTAGCAAAGCCACCCTTTGCTGGGTGTTGGTGTGCTGGTGAAGAGCCCCCAAATAACAATGGGTTGGTTCCATGTGTCTCTGGAAACCAGACAGCTGATACTCCTGAGCTTATGCAAAGACCTGTATTTCACAACATTTGATGCAAGGTTGTATGCAGCAGAATGAGGTGAAAAGGAAATTCTAAGGGTAAAGGATGTTGTTGTGTGGGATAGAGAACCCAGTGCAGTGATGCATTTTCTCTTTGGTTCTTTTGAATGTCAGAGGACTCCCAAACCTGAGCTACCTTTCACATTTCCTTCTTCCTACCCTGCATTCCTCCTTCCAGGTAGCACATACTGACTCCCACTTTTTTGGATTATGGTAACTCAGTGTTCGAGGTATATTGCTTCTGAAAATTGCAGCCTTCTCTTTTTTCCTCATTATCTTTGTGTTGGGTACTTTTGCCCAATATACTTGAGGTTTCTCAGCTGTTTTCAACAGCTGTTCTGGCTTTCAGCATTGTTGATGACAGACTGCATTTTGCAACCAAGTGTGAACAGTTTGCCTAACACCTTCCTAACGCAGAATTTTTCTGCATTTGTCACGTGCGACTAAAGTGTGGCATTTAAAAAGACAATCCAATCTATCTGGCTTATTCCTATCTTGTCTATGATGAAAAATCCCAGTGAAATGGAGAATTGAAGAAATTCTGCTTTTCTCCATTGGAGCTAGTATCTAAGGCTAAACCTCCACTTCCTGTGCACATTCATTGGATAGAATACAAGGGACTTTGATATTGTCAAGGGTTGCTCTAAAAAGGCAAAATGGAAATAATTACTTTAAGGATAATAAACTGTGTTGGGGAGTGAAGGAAATTCTGCATATTTCAGCAGATCCCATGATTTAAACATATTGAGAAATTAATTGGTGTGTAACTCTTTCTTTTGTCAAAGTGTGGAGACTTAACCAACATAAAATGAGAAATCCCTCTACATAATACCAAAGTTCTGATTTGTATTTTCATCTAGGATTTAAGTAGTGAAACCCTGACTCTCTTTAGGGGAACAGGATTTTTCTTTAATGAATTTGCCCCAAAGACAAGGCTTGGGGAATCCTCTGGAGAAATTCACTGGGCAGTGATGGATACACATGCTTTTCTGATAGTGGTGTACAGTGCATGTTCAGTATTTGTTCCAACTACCTTCTCCCTTGACTTGTCTTTATTGGCAACCAGGCCCTGGCCAGTGTGATGTGATAGGGAAGACTCATCATAATGCACTGTAGCTTGCCCATATAGTGAAGGGTGGGTGTTACAACAGATGCGTCAGACATTGTCCTAAAAATGTGTGACATAAATGTCAAGATGTTTCATGGCTGCTGCCACGTTTGAGCTCCAGTCTTCTTGCACACATGAACACAGATAAGTCTTCCTTTCAGTAGTCTTTCTTTACAATGGAAGGATGCTTTAGCCTCTGTTTCTCTCTTGTCTTCTATGACTTTAAATAACATTTGTTTTGGTTTTGTACTGTACTTGTTTCCTTATATTCTTCATGTTTTGGTGGGGAATACATGCATTTTTTTACTGTGATATTTTTATTATACAGCTGAAGAACCCCAGATCAACTCTGTGTCTCCAGACTTTTAATCTCTTATGAAATTAGAGTTATCTAACTTACTAGCATGTGAGAAGCTGGAGGTACACAAAAGCTTTGACTGCAGATGTTGAGATGTTGTCATCATGATCAAAATATGAAGGGACACTGTCTCTAACTCTGGTGAGCCCTTATGTATTGCATTCATCAGTTCATTGAGAACACACAGGAGCCAAAGTATAATGGACAGTTAGGGCGGAACCATTTGTTCTGAAACAGGATTATCTTTCCTGTCCATGTCAGCTTCATGATAAATTTATTTTTATTTCCATTTCCAAATTTTCTTCCATTCAAGGAAACCCAGCGGAGTACTTGAAAGCCCCTCTCCCACAGACAGTTTTTATTAGGTTAGTAATCTTTTACAATAAGAAAATCCTTCCATTGTCATGTGCACTTTTCCTCTGAAATCTGCTTCTTTCGTTCTCAAGTTTTGTGAAGGTCATTCTAAGAAAACTTTGGCCAATTTCTTTTGATAAGATTCACAGCCTTACTAATTTAGAATAATGATATTTGATTGGAGTTGCTCTTTCTTGTATTTGAAGGCAAGTTATTGGGATAATCCAAAGTGTGTTACGTGGTTAAATTTATTAGCAGAAATTCTTGCATATTTAGGGATATTGTGATGAAATTTCTGGCTATTTTTACATGCATTTTTTTTTCAGACAGAAAGGGCAGGTAGGGTTCATTTAATCAGATTTTAGTGAGGGGGAAAAAACAACATAAAAATCTTATCTGGAGCTTTAAGAAATCTTAATTTAGAAAAAAACTAAAAAGCAACTTGAACACTTTTAATGGGTGTTGCTTCTGGTAGAATGTGGCTTCAATTTTATTGACTTCCAGTTCCCAATAAAAGGGTTGATGTTTCTGTTTCTTTGTGCTGGTTACTTCATTAATTATATTCAAAATGTAGGTCTGAAAGCTGTTGCTACCCTCTTATGTTTTGAAAGTGAGTACTAGTAGCCTATCTTCTTCATCCAATAATCTATAATAAGGATTTCATCAACAAATCAGAAGACCTACTAAATTAAACAGGAAAATGCTGCTGTAGGTAGTTTGCTTAAAATTTTTTTGTGTATAGATTGGAGCCTCCACTGGAATACATATGAGGGATTTTCAGTATGGTAAAAAGTCTGGAAACTGCTGCTGTAGAAAACCACATTCTCTAGATATTAATCTTTAAACTAAAGACAGGCCCATCTGTGTGCACCACTAAATTGGAATTGGGAGATATAACTCAAGGGTAGGCCTCATGAGCCTCCTCCAAAGTGTAAATTTCACTTGTTTCCACATTGTGAAAACAACATTTTGAACATTAAAGGAAAAAAGTGCTTTGTTCTGTTGAAAGTCAAAAACTTCACAGATACTAAATAAAATAGAAGTCAAAATACTGAGTTTGAAGAGCTTAACAACTTTAACATTCCAGCTGTAGTGTTTTAAAAATTATTTAGGATAAAATACATGATAATTCTAATACATTTGTCTGTATGAAAATACTTAAAGTTACATTTGTAGATAAATAATCACTTACTATAGTGAGTAATTTTATTTACAGTAAGTGAATAGTCACTTAATAGAAATCTTGCATTCCTGGGCAAGGGAAATATAATTTTCCAAGGATAGTTCATCTCAGTCACCTTTGACATCTACTTTAGTAAGGAATGAATATCCTTTGAAGGTGCTTGTATTTCTCCACTGGTAACAGACTAGAGCCTGGAAAAGCATCTTAGACTAAATGCATGTTTTAGGTGAGATTAATTCTAGTCTGTTGCTATGGGCTCAAGTTGGTCATCCATACATAGGTGCCTTCAGCCATTGTAAGTGCCCTAAAGTATCTCAAACATGTACATGGGGCTGGCAGATATGACACAGGAGTTATGGGAGACTGGTGACTCTCTGTAGTAGTAGCAGAAGTGAAGGTATATTGCCCTGGGGCATCTCAATTGTCTTCACGTGCCTGCGGAGGGTAACTTAATCAAACTAAAAGGATCATCTCAATTTTAATAATGTAAACTGATGACTGGCCATTCCCTGAAGTCCTGAACAAAGAGAGGTACTTTCTGAAATTCTGAGAGTGCCAGTAGTATTGCTCACTGGTTCTTCAAGTTACTCTTTCCTGGCACGCAATAAACCAGATTATTTATTTAGGGTCCCTATAAGTAATTCTAAATGTGATAGTAAGTACTACCCCATATTCCCTATCATCCTGAGATTGTGCCAGCAGCAATGACTCCAATGTCTGCATGCAATCTTAAGGGCAATGTCTGTTACCTGACAATTGGCAACCTAACCAACACAACGGTACGGTATAACAACTCTACAACACCTCTGTAAGGCTGTGGAGCATGTTTGAGTAAGCAGTCTAGAACCCAAAATCTATCCAAGAATACATCTTGTTAAAGATTCTTACATGGTCTTTAACATAACTTCACTGATGCTGGATCTGAGTTAATGGTGCTTCATAAGCAGTGCTGACCATTGTTCTGGAATGACAAGTTGCTGACCAACTTGTTCTGGAAAAATCTGAAACTGTTTCATATGAGTCTATTTTGTAATTGCCAAAGAAAGTGAATTCTTGTTTCCTGCTTCTGAGTCTTGGAGGTCTTGGAGGCAAGCTGGAAAGCAACGTTCACAGTGCATCTGCCAGCAATATTCCGGAAATCACAAACAGAGACATAAGATCCTTATCACGGATAATGAGGGAATCTTCATGCTGTATGGAGTCAAGTTCCTTCTACTGCTAACTAGCAGATTGTTTTGCAAGACCTTATGTTTGGTAAGTGTCAGAAATAGCAGACATATTCAGCTTTGCTCACCTATCATTACTGTGAGGGTGTATTTAAACATCTGTGTTTTTAAATTTGAAGCTTTAATGTTACATTCATGTTGCATTTCATTATGGATGCAGCAATGACTGGGAAAACAGAAAAGAAACTGTGAAGAGGCCACGCTTCTTGGTAGCAGCCTAGGAATTAAGATGACAGCATTAATTATTTATGCTGTAAAACATCTTCATTGGTAGGTGGTGGTGTGAGGAAAGGGGGGAGGTCAAAAAGCACATCTACTTATATTCTTATGGTGAAAAAGCAGAAGAAATAAGAAGCAAGCAGTTAGCCATTACATGTGTTTGAAATCAAGGAACGGAGTTGCAAATTGGTTACTGTAGTTTGCTTGTCCCATGCATGAGAAAGTACTGTGATCCTAAATCTAAAATGATTGTGTTTGAGGACAACTTTTAAGACAAAATACAAAGGCCTAATAAGGACCTCCAGGGAACAGCTTAGTATTTAACAGATAGAAAAGACAGGGCATCACTGGAGGTGGCTGGACTTCCACAGATTGCCTTCATCCTTTGAACACAGACTGCCATAATCTTTCAAGCAAGATGGAACAATGCCGTGAAGATGGATGCTTCAAAGTGTCCTGTGAAATAATGGTGAAAATACATACGTATAATACACTCCATCTGTTATTACAGCTTTTGTTTCCTTGTTTGGAAGGGAGCCTCTGCTTTGTGTGGCTTAAAAATAAGACAGTGAAAAGATCATTTTAAGACATTTGAATACAACCTTGGTAGATAAATAGATAGAAAATGTCATAGAGATAGAGACAATAAAAATGTAGGCTATCAATGCTGATGCAAGCATTGCATTTCAGGGGAAAAATTATAATAAGTTGTTTGGGAATAGCACCTAATTTAAGGAATAACCATGAAGAATAGAAATACTTTAGAACACTGTTATGTGCTCTTTGTATCACAATAGTGTCTAGTGGTTCCAACTGGAAGACAGCACGTCATACCAGATGTTAAATAATACAGACAAAAGATAATCTCTTCCCAGAAAACTTAGATTTCAAGCAGACAGGCTAGAAATTGGTGGGAAGACAGGCTGCAGCTTGTCTGGGGTCACACAGCAGCAATTCCTTCATTGTTGGTCTAGTCAAGCATTCATGAAATTACATTGCCAACAAGTTGAACATATCTGAGTTGTCCCAGTCTCAGCATTGTGTGAAATGACCTCTAAACAGCTTTTGTCCTGAAAAAGTGATATTCTTTTCCTTAATGATAGAGGAGCTGACGGTTGAATTATCTTGTAGTTATTTTCATGGAGTCATAGAACAGCTTGGGTTGAAAGGGATATTTAAGCATCATCTAGTACAAACTCCCTGTCACTCTCATCCATATCCCCTGGCAGGGATGTCTTTCACTAGACCAGGTTGCTCAAAGCCTCATCCAACCTGGCCTTGAACACTTCCAATAACAGGCCATGTACAACTTTTCTCGACAATCTGTTCCAGAGACTCACCACTGTCATCCTAAAAAATTTCTTCTACCTTCTTTCAATTAAAATTGTTGTTTGTCCTGTTACAACAGACCTTGGTAAAAAGTCTTTCTCTATCTTTTATAAGCCCCCTTAAGTTTTGAAAGGCCTTAATAATGTCTTTCTGGAGCCTTCTCTTCTCCAGGGTGAACAACCCCAACTACCTCAGACTGTCTTCATAGGAGAGGTGCTCCAGCCCTTTGATCATTTTTTTAGCCCTGGGCCTCTTTCAGACATGCTCAAATAGATCCATGTCTTTCTTGTGCTGGAAACCCTGAGGCTGAATGCAGCCCTCCAGGTGAGGTCTCACAAGAGTGGAGATGAGGGGCAGAATCACTTCCCTTGACTCACTGGCTACACTGCTTTTGATCTATGCATCCCAGGATCCAGTTGCCTTTCTGGGCTGCAAGTGCACATAGCTGGCTCATGTCTGCCTCTTTAGAGAGTGATCCATAGCAGTGTAAGCCAGGTCTTTGTGTTGGGTGTCCACAGCAAGGTGCTGGCAGCAATGTTTTTTCTGAGAATACACCAGAAGTTGCCTTCAGTGTCAGACAGAGCCAGTTCCAGCTGGCTCCAAGGCACACCTGTTGCTGGCCAAAGCTGAGCTGATCAATTGATGGTGCCTCTGTGACAACGCATTTAAGAAAGAGTAAAAAAAGGTTTCAGGACAGCAACTGTGAGAGAGGAGTGAGAAAATGTGAAACAACTCTGCAGACATCAGGGTGATTGAAGCATTAGGGGAAGGAGGTGCTCCACGGTGGAGCAGATATGTACTGCAGCCCACAGAGAGGACCATGGTAGACCAGATACCAAACTGCAGCATACGAAGACCCTGGGCCAGAGGAATCTGTTGGCAAGAACTGCACCTCATGGAGTGAAACACAGGCAGGAGCAGATTTTCCAGGAGGACTTGTGCCCTCTTGGGAGAACCCACAGTGGAGCAATGTGTTCTTGAAGTACTGTACTGTGGTGGGACAGATAGCTGTAGCTATTTTGTCTCCTGAGGAGAACTCAGACAACTAGCTGTGGTAGTCAGCAACCCAAGTTTAGCATGTAACTTCAGTCATGGTGAGAACCCATGATTCCTTGTTCCACTGTAGACATCAGGGTGATTGAAGCATTAGGGGAAGGAGGTGCTCCACGGTGGAGCAGATATGTACTGCAGCCCACAGAGAGGACCATGGTAGACCAGATACCAAACTGCAGCATATGAAGACCCCGGGCCAGAGGAATCTGTTGGCAAGAACTGCACCTCATGGAGTGGAACACAGGCAAGAGCAGATTTTCCAGGAGGACTTGTCCCCTCTTGGGAGGACCCACAGTGGAGCAATGTGTTTTTGAAGTACTGTACTGTGGTGGGACAGGTGGCTGTAGCTATTTTGTCTCCTGAGGAGAACTCAGACAACTAGCTGTGGTAGTCAGCAACCCAAGTTTAGCATGTTAACTTGCAGTCATGGTGAGAACCCATGATTCCTTTTGTTCCACTGCCTGAAAAAGTGATATTCTTTTCCTTAATGATAGAGGAGCTGACGGTTGAATTATCTTGTAGTTATTTTCATGGAGTCATAGAACAGCTTGGGTTGAAAGGGATATTTAAGCATCATCTAGTACAAACTCCCTGTCACTCTCATCCATATCCCCTGGCAGGGATGTCTTTCACTAGACCAGGTTGCTCAAAGCCTCATCCAACCTGGCCTTGAACACTTCCAATAACAGGCCATGTACAACTTTTCTCGACAATCTGTTCCAGAGACTCACCACTGTCATCCTAAAAAATTTCTTCTACCTTCTTTCAATTAAAATTGTTGTTTGTCCTGTTACAACAGACCTTGGTAAAAAGTCTTTCTCTATCTTTTATAAGCCCCCTTAAGTTTTGAAAGGCCTTAATAATGTCTTTCGCCTCTGCCTGCGTGCCTCCACACCCTGTTTAGGGACGGCCCCGTCGGGTGAGGAGCGCACCCCCGTGTGCCTGCGCTTCTGTGTGTGTGTGCCTGCCCTAGTGCAGTCAGGTTGCGGCTGGACCTCCAGGCTCTCTTTGAGCTAGCACACAAAAACCTGACACTGTACCTCATGGAAAGCACTCATGCTGGAGCAGTCCTTAAAGTACTGTAGCCTGAAGGAAGGACCCAAGCTGGAGAAGAGGAACAGAGTGAGGAAGGGGCAGAGAAGAGAAGCTGTTATGGACTGAGCACAACCTCCTTTCCCCATCATCCTCTACTTCTTGAAGTGGGTGGAGTGGAGGTGAATGAAGGATAAAACTTAAGCCTGGGTCTTCATAGGAGAGGTGCTCCAGCCCTTTGATCATTTTTTTAGCCCTGGGCCTCTTTCAGACATGCTCAAATAGATCCATGTCTTTCTTGTGCTGGAAACCCTGAGGCTGAATGCAGCCCTCCAGGTGAGGTCTCACAAGAGTGGAGATGAGGGGCAGAATCACTTCCCTTGACTCACTGGCTACACTGCTTTTGATCTATGCATCCCAGGATCCAGTTGCCTTTCTGGGCTGCAAGTGCACATAGCTGGCTCATGTCTGCCTCTTTAGAGAGTGATCCATAGCAGTGTAAGCCAGGTCTTTGTGTTGGGTGTCCACAGCAAGGTGCTGGCAGCAATGTTTTTTCTGAGAATACACCAGAAGTTGCCTTCAGTGTCAGACAGAGCCAGTTCCAGCTGGCTCCAAGGCACACCTGTTGCTGGCCAAAGCTGAGCTGATCAATTGATGGTGCCTCTGTGACAACGCATTTAAGAAAGGGTAAAAAAAGGTTTCAGGACAGCAACTGTGAGAGAGGAGTGAGAAAATGTGAAACAACTCTGCAGACATCAGGGTGATTGAAGCATTAGGGGAAGGAGGTGCTCCACGGTGGAGCAGATATGTACTGCAGCCCACAGAGAGGACCATGGTAGACCAGATACCAAACTGCAGCATACGAAGACCCTGGGCCAGAGGAATCTGTTGGCAAGAACTGCACCTCATGGAGTGAAACACAGGCAGGAGCAGATTTTCCAGGAGGACTTGTGCCCTCTTGGGAGAACCCACAGTGGAGCAATGTGTTCTTGAAGTACTGTACTGTGGTGGGACAGATAGCTGTAGCTATTTTGTCTCCTGAGGAGAACTCAGACAACTAGCTGTGGTAGTCAGCAACCCAAGTTTAGCATGTTAACTTGCAGTCATGGTGAGAACCCATGATTCCTTTTGTTCCACTGTTTGCATGTTTTCCCCTGATTGGTTAATGTTTTTCCCGCCTTGCTTTATGTATGAGGTTGTGTATATTCATTTCCTAAGTTTAATATGTATCAGGTCTAGAAAGTTCTTTGTTCCTCGATGCCCCATTGGTTCCTTCCCTAAATCCCTCCTTTGTGTTATTTCCATTGATTCCCTTGCACTCAACCCTGCCTCCTGTCAAGTATCCCATTTGCTGTATCCCTTATCCCCGCCTTTCCTATCCCCCCTATAAAATCCCTGGACCCTTGTCAGATCCTTGGCTCTCTATCTCCTTCCTCTGTTGTCTTACTTCAATAAACTTTCTGTGTAGAAATTACACGGCGAGGCCCCTCTCTCTCTCCCTTCTTTGCCTCTGCCTGCGTGCCTCCACACCCTGTTTAGGTGTCCTCCCGTCGGGGGAGGAGCGCACCCCCGTGTGCCTGCGCTTCTGTGTGTGTGTGCCTGCCCTAGTGCAGTCAGGTTGCGGCTGGACCTCCAGGCTCTCTTTGAGCTAGCACACAAAAACCTGACACTGTACCTCATGGAAAGCACTCATGCTGGAGCAGTCCTTAAAGTACTGTAGCCTGAAGGAAGGACCCAAGCTGGAGAAGAGGAACAGAGTGAGGAAGGGGCAGAGAAGAGAAGCTGTTATGGACTGAGCACAACCTCCTTTCCCCATCATCCTCTACTTCTTGAAGTGGGTGGAGTGGAGGTGAATGAAGGATAAAACTTAAGCCTGGGAAGAAGGAGAAGGAGCAGTGTGGATTTTTTTTTTAATCTTCCAACTCAATTTTTACTTAATTTTCCCTAAATGAGTCTGTAATGCCCATTAGAGTGATTTGTAAGTGATTTCCCTGTCTTTATCTCAATCCATGAGGTTCTCATCCTATTTTCTCACCCATTCAGTTGAGGAGGGGTATGAAGAGAGCCTGGGTGGATGTTTCCCAGCTGACCAAGGTAAACTTGCTACAGTATTGAAGACACCAGTGCAGTTAGAACAGGAAATCAAATCCCCTTTTTATGATGTCCATATCTCTATCCTCTATAGTACTCAGGTGGTATGTAAAATAGAGTTTTATAAGGTGGTTCTAGTTTATTAATGAGCTCACCTGAGACATAAAAAATAGCTGAATAAATTTCTTTAAAAAATATTTTGAAAACTCTTTCCTTTTATGCACAATTGGAAATATATTTGTTCATGCACACATATGTATGAATTTAACCCATGTCCTTATCAATGTCAATTATGAAATGTGCATCCTTATCTGCAGACACACCTACAAAGAAGTCTTCCCAGTTCACATAGAAGTTAACAGTCATGCAGAGTTAACCAGAAAAAGTGAAGCATTTTCTTGTTTAAAGAAAATCTTAGCTCACAAGGATTCTGGATATTGTTTACTCAGGCTTGAATTATATTGGCCTCTTGTCCATTTGAATAGGCTTCCATTCCATAGAAAGTACTGCTGGTACGTCAAACTGTACAGTTCACAGATCCTGTAACAACCTATAAATGCCTTGTTTTCTGAGAAGTAGCCTTGCTTATTTTCTATTTTTCTCCAGTTGAGCTGTTTGTGCACAATTACCTATACAGAGGACATTTCAAAATAATTTGTCCATAGCATAAGCCAGTTTCTAACTGGCAAAGTAATAAATAACTTTTCCATTTTATCATCCCTGTAAAAAATGGTATCATATTGTCTCATTTTGCAAATGAGAATTAATGGCCCATTACTCACAGTCATTCTCATAGTCGCACACTGCCTATCTTTAGAGATTAGTGAACTCTAAGGAGAAAAGTTTTATGTCTTATTCACTCCCCTGGGAACTGGCAGGCTACTTTTTTTCCTTTCTGTGGCAGGGGGTCCTCCAATAGTTCCAGTTGTGCTTCTCTTCCATTCCAGTGATGTTGAGCAGATTGAGGTGCTTGTACTCTTAGTTTTATCAGGTTAAAACCATCTTCACCAGTAAACTGAACAGGCCCAAATTACAGGCTCCAACACTGGCATACACTGAGCCCCACAATTAGTCATTGATTGATACATGTAGTTTTGAAGCTTTGCAAACTAGCCCTCTATAATCTAGCCCTCTGCCAGATGATGACTAAGTGTTGTTCAGGAGACAGACTTAGACAAGAATGGTTCCTAGTAGGTGTTTTGGAAGGAAGAAAAGTTTGAGTTTTAGAGTACAGGTACTTTGCTCTACCATTTCAGTCATGGCCTTGATTTTCTAGTGTAAGTATAACCTTAGACAATTCTACTCTCCAGTGCTAGACTGAGGTTATGAGTGATATATTCCAACCCTTCTGATACCATGCCTCAAAAGGGAAAGATGGACAACATTGCATGAGTCTTTTTCTTGGAAATGATGTAATCCAATCGTATCAAGAGACTGGCTGTCCATCTAAAATATTTTGGATGAAGGGTGCTAAGAAAATTTTGTCAAAGAAAAGGGCTGTAGCATAAAACCAAGGAAATAGAAGAGACTCCAAAACACGTAGTGGTCAATGAATTCAATAATTTTACAAGCCTGAGTTGCCCTACCATCCAAGTCAGGGTGCAAAGGAAATGTATCATTCAACAGGTATTTGAGATTATTGCTATTTTTTATAAACAGGATCGAATTACCTACTTTAGGAGATTTTTTGCAACAGTTGGATGGTATCTATTTACATCCTGACTGAATCACATGCTAGGAATCAGCCCAAGCCTTATGAAAATGCTAGATACCTTTAAAGGTCAGGATTATATTTTCAAGCAAAGGTACATCTCTTCTGCCTTATGTGCACAATCTGAATATTTTACAGTTTTCTATCACAAAACAATTTTTTTTTCCTCAAGGAGATGACAATAGGAGGTGAGACTTTTTTTTACCTCCTATTCTTAATGAAATATATGTCATGGTATGTTAACAGGCTCCCATTGCAATATTTTGTAGACCTGCCATTCATATTAGCAACAGGACAGTTTATTACCTGGAATAAGAAAGTCACATCTGCAAAAAGCGTGTATGTCTAGGTCAATAAGCTATGGAAAATTAATTTTAAATCCTTTAACTATGTCAATTTTCAGTAGAAAGGAAGTGTGGAAGAGCAAGCTGCTGAACAATTTTGTGTTTTGTGTGTCAGATGCTTGTCTAAATAACAAGACAGAATCAGGTAGAATAACTGTATTTCAGAAATCATGAAGATAAATGAAAAGAAATGAGTGTTGAAGCGGAACAGAAAGACTCAGAGTAGGAGAAACTAAAGAGGATAGAACTTCTTGCACAAATATGTTGAAACGAGGGGAAAAGGAAGAAAAAATAATCACAAGATTCATAAGGTGAGTAGAAGCAAGAAAATGGACAATAACAATTTACTTAATGATAAAAAACAAATCAGCAAATAATTATGTTAATTGATTTGGGAGATGACTAATGTCATGGAATCATAGAATGGTGTGGGTTGAAGGGGAGGGGCCTTAAAGATATCTAATTCTAAATCCTTGACATGGGCAGGTACGCTTTCCACTGGAGAAGAGACAGAATGGTTTTAGGTTGGAGAGCAGAAGAGAAAGAGGCAAGTAATGAGAGTAAGGAATGTGAAGTAAAATAATTTAGAGGGATAGCCCTCAAGAAGGGAAAAGA
>NW_008236445.1:1065198-1098574 GCF_000691975.1 Corvus brachyrhynchos | reverse complement strand
AGAAATTATTCTAGGAAGTGCAATTCTCTATACATGGTAACTGCAATCTGTGTGTGAAGTGTGAAGCTGGCTAAGAAGTCTAATCCTAGGGTATTTTCTTCAGTCATTATGGATGATGTAGCTGCTGCGCCACTGGTACAGTTACCAATTTCTATTCTGCAGTGCACTGCTAATCATTCTGTGCTCGGTTGGCAGACTGAACGAACCAGCTGCCAAAGAGACATCTTTTCATTCCCTGTGCTTCCTGAGCAATGGTAGAGAGGGGAGTTTCTCCAGTGCAGGAGCTATTTAACCCAAGCACTCTCAGTTCTGCTAAACTTTGGATAAAACAAATTGAGAGCTAGGAATTAGAAGCTGAGGTTATTAAATATGCTGGCAGTTGTGTTAACAGCCATTTCCTCAGCTGGATTTTAAACATTTTTAAAGGAAGGCATAAAAAAGAGCTTGTTTTTACTGCCATCAGGTGTGCAAGAATGCAAATATAGGCTGTTCTCACCTGCAGCCTAGCCAAGTCAATGGCAAGATTCCCTTTGCTCCCAGGGCAGCCTGGCCAAGGCCATTGACTTACCTGGTGTGCTTTGTCCATGCAGTATATAGCCTACCCTCTCCTCAGGAAATCCTAAAGAAACAGGTGGGCAAAGAAGAATAATCCTAATACCTATTGCATCCCATACATTCTGTGTAACTGAGAGATGTGTTTCCATCTTCATTCCCATGCTCTAGTAGTCCACAGGTGACTTGAGTTTTAATGGCAAAAATGAAAATAGTGGGAAGGATGACCTCACATTTGTGAAATTAGTTTGTTGCAGTGGTGCTGAACTTTTCCTGGTGACACTGACAGAGTAATATCTGAGAAAGAAAACGATTCAGGTACAGCTTTGTAAAGAAGTGTGAAACATCATACCAAGCCCAGGACTGGTAACTGCACTTCTGGTGTAAGATGTCCAACTTGGAGAAGTGTCTTGTGTTCCTAAGCTTCCAAAAGATCAAGGTGATGGCATCCCTTAAATGTGATGCTATGTTTGCATGTATTTCATGGTATTAACTGTGTCAGCAATACTAAGGTTGCTGAATCTTCCCTAAATAACATAAGAGAGCAGCAATATTAATGTAGGTGAGGCATCTCTCTTGCTTGTTTCCAGTGACAGGCAATAAAAAAGCTTGATAAATTAGAAGCCTTTGTAAAAAATAAAAAATACTGATGCCTATATATTTATTAAGAGATCTAAATATATTTGAACAGATTGTTTTTGTCAGAATAACATTTGACAAAGCACACACACCTCCTAAACAATTCCATTCTGGGTAGATGATGGAGAAAAAATAATTGTTTCTATAAACTAAATAAATCTGTTCTTGTGCCAAAGCTACAGAAGACAAATCTTTATTCAAATATGTAGTGAAGTAATAAACCTGTTTAAGAGATAAATTTAATGGGTTTTTTGTGACTGTATTTTTTCAATAATTGTTTATATTTTTATTTTAGTAGCAGTTTTACAAAAAGAAGTTTGTTCCTTAAAAAAATCTTGTTAATTCCAGCAATGGAGTAAAGAATTACAGTACCGTTCCTTGTGGAACTGTTCTTCATATTTGTTTCAGAATCAAGAACAAAACAGCATGAAATTATGCAGCAAGGACGATAAGCAGCAAAAGAGAGGGAAGAACTATATAATTTGATCCAGGCATAAATTTCTAGAAGTAATGGTAAAAGTCATACCATTTGCTGGCATTTGGAAAAAGAGAACCAGGGCTATCCTACTATGTTATCTTTGTACTGCATTGAACATAATAACAGCTTGATTAATAGCTGGCTCTTGTAGGTACAGTCACAATGCAATTAAGCATGAAGCATTTTATTATTAACTTTCAAAAATAATTAGCCACCTTAGTCCCAGTTTGAAAAAATTACTTTAGTGGTTGGACAGTAAAACATTAATTCTGTAACTTGTGTTCTCTGAACCACCACACAGTCGGTGTATGAAAAATGATCACAGTCTGTTAATTCTGGGTGTTCAGAATCCTATGTGGTTAGATGTTTTATGGTGCCTAAAGTAGATTGCTCTGGACTGACAACTGCATTCCTTCAGGAGCCTTGATGGACACTTAGGATAGATAGATAGATAGATCATTCTTTTCTCCCTCTGCAGACAGTAGGAAAGGGTAGGAACCAACAGCAGCCAGGCTTTTGGATAACAAAGGGTGTACATAGTCATTTGAAAATAAATATTAATATGTTCTTCCTGGATCTGATACAAAACTGAAATGTGCTAATCAAAAGCGTCTGTCAGCAGATGACCTCTCTTCTTCTACAGCAAGAACATATCAAATCATGTGAACTTACAGATTTTTATCTCATCACCAAACCTGGCACGAAATGTTGTATGTATTGGTGTATTTGAACATTGTCAGTATTCAAGTTTTGTAGCTTGAATTATGGTGAGGTAGTGGAATGATGTCAAACCTCTTCAAGCAGCTACAGTTATACAGCAGTTTTTATGACAGTATAGTGCATGTTACAGTAAAAAAACCCCAATGCCCTGTAGTAAAAAGGGTCTCCCAACAGGTATAACTTCTCTTTCACCAGCTTAGTGAAAGAAAAGAAACCAAACTCTTTTTCCTTTTTTAAAAAATATTGTTTTATACATTAAAAAAATCTACAAACGTGTAAACTTACATTTTGCATCTCTGTATCTGAGCAATCACTATGAGAATAAAGGAAAAGTGCTGCCATGGAGCAGTTTAATTAACCAAATGTATGTATGTATTTCAGGATGGGATGAACACAGAATAACAATGCCTATTACTCTCTGTTGACCAAACAAGCACTTCAGCAAGTGCATTTGCTGTCAGATTCCTGTATTATACCTGAAGAGTATCATATCAGTTATGTAAAAATTGGATAAACATTGTCTAGGCTCTCCATAATGAGGAGAGACAGTCATCTCCAAACTCAATGCTCATCTTCCTCATGTCAAAGAAAAGCAGAGAAAATAAAAAAAAAAGAGAAAATGAGAGAAAAAGACAAAGTGAGGAAGAGAGAGACAGAGAAGAAGGAAGGAAAGAAGCAAGGAAAGGAAGGAAGGAAAGGGAAGGAAGGAAGGAAGGAAGGAAGGACGGCTGCCTATGAGTTTGGTCAAGTATGATTTCCTTCTAATAAATCTATGCTGATTAATTCAAATCATCCTTCCATCCTTCATGTTTTTGGAAATTTCCAGATAGATCCATTCCATCATTTTTAACAGGAAGGATTTGAGTCTTACCAGCCTGCTGTTCCCTAGATCCTCCTTCCTGAGGTTAGAAGAAACACTGCCTTTCTCTTAGTTGTCAAGAATCTCCTGTGACTTCCATGACCTTTGAAAGAGGTTGATCAGCTACTTCAGCGCTCATGGGTGTATCCCATCAAATCTGATGGAGTTGTGGGTCCAGCTTGTTTAAATGTTCTCTAATCTGATCCTCCTCCAGCAATGGTAAGTCTGTCTTACTCCAGACTTTCCCACAGGCCTCATGGACCTGGGATTGCTAAAGGCAAGTAAAGAATGAAGACAAGGAGGTACTGTGTATCTCATCCTTTTCCACAACAGGTCTTCTGCCCCAGTCAGCAGTGGGCCCTAATTTTTCATGGTCTTACTTTTTTAACTAATATACCTGAATAATCCCTTCTGGCTGCCTTTCATATCACTGCCAGATTCAGTTCCAGATAGGCTTTTGCTTTTCTTGTTCCATTCACCCTTGCCACCCTGGCCTGCCATACCTAAAGGACTTTTATCCATCCACTGCAACACTGCACCTGTGTGTGCTATCCCACCATATCTGTATTTCAGTAAGATTGTTACTCTGCAACTGCACACATACCTCTTGTTCCTGATGGTTTGCTCCCCATGCTGTGCACGCTGTGTGCACATACTGCAGGAACACTCAATTGTACTGATTTCCCAGAAAGGACACGAGAACTTCTCCCATGATGCTGTCCTGTATTTATGTACATGTGGTTGAGGTGGTCACCCTAAAACTCGGTTTTGATGACTGAGGTTTCTTCTGCCCACCTTTTGCTTGCCATCCCCCTCACTTGATTATTAGCTGTCATCTCCCATCCTAGTTTAAAGATCTCACCTGGCCGGCCAACATACTGACAAAGATGCTTTTTCCCTGCTTGTTCAAGTGGATTCCCTCCCTTACTGGGGATCCTCAGATGGGGTTCCTTCATTACTAGAGAAGGTCTTGTGGCATTAAAGCAGAATCCCCTGTTGTGAATACCAGTTGTGCAACAGGTTCTTGATTAGTTGTTGTAATAGTCCAAGGTTCAGATGATCTTTAGAGGTTTCTCCACAATGTCCCAGACCTAGGGCTTCCTGGAAGTTACAGACCCTGTAGTTAGCCTCACAGTGCAGAAGCAGCAACTTGACACTTGTTGAAGGGTTCCCAGGAATCCCTGAATGATCCCAGAAAGTTTCCAGAAGATCTAGAAGATCTCAAAATAGAACCCAGAAGCTGCTGCCTTTCTTGGCAGTGCTCTTGGTTCTGAGTTCCAGGTCAGCTCCTTAATTTTGAGAATAATTCAAAACTCTTTGTCAGATTAGTCTTACTTTTATAAAAGGTTCATGTGAAATATTAATTTTTTTTCAATTTGTCAAAATAATTTCATATTTTCTCCTCATTTGTCAATGAATTAAAAAAAAAAAATCATTCTAAAAGCATCAGAAATAAAAAGGAAAATCCAAACCCTGCAGTTGCCTATATGGCATTTTCTGGAAAAGATGGTTTGGTGACTCCCTTTCTCCAGTCTTCCTTTCCTTCCTGTTGTCATTCTTTCGTCCCATTTTCTGCCTTTCCGCCTTCCTTTTTTCTCTTCTTCCTTTAACATATCTGAACGCTTTCTGTGAGTTTTAGAACCCGTATTTATCTGAGCAATGTGCAGTCTGAGGTTTTGGTTTTTTTTTAAAAATTTTTGTCCTGGAGTGGAAATTATCAAAATAATGCTTCTCTGTCTAACATGGAAAGAGAGTTGAGACAATCATGTTAATATGCATGGGAAAAATAACAGTATTAGGAACTGAAATGAGCAGGGGTTCAACAAACTCGCAGTTCTCCAAATATTTAATGCAGGAAGCTTCCTCAAAGTCAGTCAGTGCTCCATAGGCAAGGAAGCAAAAGACTGTTCCTTGAAATTACAAATGTAGTTGATTAATGCCATTGATTTTTGATTTAAACTGATTCAGTAACTTGTGAGAAAAATGAATTGCTTCCTTGGTGTTACTTTCATGCATAAAGCTGTAGATAGCACGATATCTGAGTAATAGGCACCAGAAACAGATATCACTGATGGCATAATTATGCATTTACTGTAGTTTCAGATTTATCAGCCCATAAAGTACATGGATTACTGCATGTTCCACAGTGTTAATGCAGTTAGGGCAATTTGATTTCATCTAAACATATTAAAATCAATGCTTAGTGTTTGGTTTAATTTCAAGCATAAATACTACCCAGGGTTCTCAAGATGTGGAAAGCAGTTTCTTAGTGAAATGCATATTTCATAGCATGTGTCGCTTATCCATTATTTGGCTGCAAAGAGATGTATCAATTGAGAAAGCTGGTAACGAACCACAAGTCACTCAATGAAGCATCAAATAAGGGTAAATGAGAATTTTTTGCTGTCAATTCAAATTCAATCTAAAGTAGTGCACTTTATGATTTTGTACAAAGTTATGAAACAGCATTTGGAATTTATTGTCTTTCCTATGACCTTTTGTGTTATTTTTTTCTTTTAAAATGTAAATTACTGTAAGTGCAGCTTCCCGTTTCAGGAGTATTTAACTGAATACTACTATTCTAGCTACATCAGAAGTTTGCTTTTTTTAATGCAAATACTTAATATCTTCCATGATCATGGCTTTTAGAGCAAGTTCTATCTATTGCAAATCTTTCCTGTTCTGATTTCTGTTATTTCCACAACAACTACATTTTTCTCTCCCTGGTGTTTCTAATTACCCTTCTGGTAATCTCCATGCCTTTCTTCTATTTTTATAATTTTCGGCTCTTATGTGCTGTTGACCAATCTTACCTTCTGTCTTTTGTGTCACTATCAATGCACGTACTTACCCATCTGCTCCTTGAAACAGTTGCAATGCCATATATTCTTGCCTGCTTAAATATTGCCTGTGCATAAAAGCATTATATAAATCCCTCATCTGTTACGTCCTTCTGGCTCAGGTATATGTGACTTACATGCATCTTTTTTACATTATTTCACATCTATATATAATGATTATGAGTGGATTTCCACTCTATGTAATGTGAAGAAGCAAAGTGCAAGATGTTCCGACTGTTACTAGAACCAGAGGTAGCTCTAATCTCTAAAAGGAGATGAAACTTGGAGAAGAAACAAATAGTGGAGGTTAGAATGCAGATGTTTGGGATTAGGTCACATATTTGTGATATTTAACCCTTTATAAAATAATTGTGGTATAAAGAGGATCTTCAAAACATTTTCACTTTGGTGACTATGGCTGCTGTGACTTGGAAATAATTGATAGTTTTTGGTATTAAAAATACATTAAGCAAATGAGTAGGTCAGAGCAGGTAGAACAGAACTACTGTATATAGCAGTTTAATGCCTTACATCGTAATGGTTGGTTTAGCATTCATTAAGATGTCTGTTTAGAGAGAGAAAAAAAGTTACAGTTGCTTTGAAGCTTTGGTGCAATTAGCATTGTTCTCTGCATGAAGTTTAAAGTGATTAATGAAAAAATGGCGGTGGTAGGAGTTGCATGAACAGAAGTACTGTAAGGAACTGATGACACTGATTCACCCACCACTCTCAGGTTTAGAGTATGGGAAACCTGGGACTGTGCAGGTCATGATTTGAGCACTTTCTGAATGTACTATGGTTTTATGTCTAAAATATGTAAAATATTCTTCAACTCCTGTTCAGAGAGTAGCAGAGTAACCCGAGCTTGAGGGGGTGCTCTGGTCCCCACTCAATGCAGCTTAGCTACATCAGGCTGCCTGGGGCTGTGTTCACTCAGCCTGAGTAAACTGTCTCAGCCTCCTCTTTGTATTTTCATCTCCAAGGCTTCAGCTATCTTGCTGGTCCCTTGCTGGACTTGGTCCAATATATCAATATCTTTCTTTTACTGGGAAGTCTAAAGCTGAAGATTATTCCAGGTACAGTCAGAGAGGTGTCGAATAGTGAGGAATAATCATGTCTTTTGACTTGCTGGCTATAATTTTGTCAGTGCAGCTCAGCATGCATTTGGTCCACATCTCTGCAAGAGCATGGTGCTTGACAAATGCTCAACGTATTTTCTTCCAGAGTCTAGGTTATCTTTTGCAAAGCTGCTTTCTAGCTTGCCAGCACTCTATACAGATCCATGGAATTATTCTGATGCAGGAACGGGACTTAGCAGTTTTCTTTACTGAATTTTGTGGTACTTCCTTAGGCTCCTCTCTCTAGCCTGTTGAGATCCCTCTGAATGGCTGTCCTCCAGCATAACTGTGCTTCCAGTCTTGAACTTGCTGGGGATTTTTTCCACCTGATTATCTGGGATGACAATTAAGATGTGATTGGGACTAGCATGAAGCCTTAATGAATGCTACTTGTAACCAGATACTCCTTGGCTATTGCACTCCTGGTCACTACTCTTTGAGTCTGGCCATGCTTTAATGTCCAGTCACGTTTTCATGACCAAGGTGAGTACCACATCCACTGTACTTCACACTTCTGATTTGAAAATATTGGCATATAGCATTAGGAATGTGTAAGCTTTAGGCTGAGATCCTTCAAAGCTCTCATGTAATAACCAAAAGAAAAAAGTATATGTGAATAGCAGCCCCAAATCAGAATAAGGAAAATTCACTCTGTGGCACTGGAAATGTGGTGTAATTCCAATGAATGACCATGCTGTGGGGGAATTAAAGAGGAAAAAGTATTTTGTTTGCACTTCTGCCATAATATGCTATGTATCACAAGAGTCATTTTCTGCACATTAGCAGTGATAAAGTTGTCACTGCTTTTATTACTCTGAAAATTAGTGTCTGATTTTTCTTTATTTGTGTAAAGCTTTTCTGAAAATTGTTAGTGTTAGCAGAAACACTTCTATAACACTGTAATGTTGAGCTGTTTTCTGCACAGCAACTGTTTACAGCATTTAAACCTTTTTCCTTATTTTTGATGTAGTAAGTAGCCATATTTTAGTTTTTGTGTCAATGATGGATTATTTTTTGTTTATTTTACAGTTTGACCATGTACATATTTTGTAGTGTTTCAGTCTACATGGTTTTAACTCAGATTTGTTAAGATCAGACAGAAAAATTGCTACAAGACAAGGAGCTACGGGACTTATGCATCAGTGTCAGGCTGAGCACCATGATAGCCTTTTGAGCTCTCTCTCAAACTATGTGTGCAGCACATTCACGTGGTGAATCTGAGGGCAAGGTGCTGAAGCCCAGGTGCAAAGCACAGGGAATGCTCCTGCCTATGCAAGCACAGTGGCTTGGGAAGGGGTAAGGCACAAGTGGCTGTTTTTATATCTGCTCTGCCAGCTGAGGGGTTCTGAGGAGCACCCAGTCCATTGCTGTGCTTGAGAGTCCCTATGGATGGCCCTATAGCAAAGGTCCATAGGAGAAGATTGAAATTGCAGTGGCCTCACAGTTGTTCCTTGCAGATGGTAGAGATTGTCTTCTGCCTTTAATATGCAGAATAGAAAAGAAAGAAATATTATAGAAAAGAAAGTGATATTACATCTTTTGGGTTTCTGAGCTCCATACTCTGTGTTCTTCTAATTTTTTGATGTGCAACTGTTTATACCCTGCCAGGGATGTGTTGGCTAAATACTTTATTTAAAACCAATTTTGTGGAGATTTTTCCTTTCATGTTAATGAGGGAAACAACAGGGAGATCCAGATTCTACCATTTTAAAGCACTAGTATTTAGAAGAGACAGTACATCTGTGGTGTATTATTTATTAAATTATATTTTATGATTCTTTTGTGTGAACAAATCAAAATTGACTGTTTTGCCAATATTAATTCCCCACTGGTGCATCTCACAGTGCAGTCTTTTCCAGGGACAGGCCCAGTTCCTCAGGGAAGTAAATAACTCAGTGATTTACTGAAAAAGCCACCCAGTACATATATCACCTATGTCTCATACATCACTGTCACAGGCAACAGCTTGCCTTGCTAAGTGATTCTGTGTTGCTCTTTTTGGACTTCTTTCTCATGTAATCAGGTCATTCTACAAACCCCACCTAATTTTGCTCACGCTTATATGAGTGGAATTATTTTTTAAATGCAATTCTGTGACCTTGACTATAATGGTTGTTGTTATGAATTTATAGATGGTTTATCTGTGGAAAAAATGTTGGTAACTACCAGTAACTGTGACATGGATTCTTCTCATGACTTTCAGGATAGTTCTCCGAATCCCTTAGGACATTTTAAGGTTTCTGCTCTGATGAGACAGTTTCAAATTCAAGGAGTAGTACTCACATTTTAAAGATTAGGATGGATGACCTAATACTATATATAAATTACTAGATAAAAAAAGGGTCAGATATTTCAAACACATAAACAGCTTCAGTTTTGAGACTACTCTTGAAAAACTCCACGGACCAGCCAAAGATGCTTAACATCTTGTCAATAGCTCTTGCAGTAACAGTTATAATCAAGTTCAGAGAGATTTCCACATTATTTATAGTTCAGACTTGCTTCAAAGAAACGTTGCCCTAAATTTGAGAGGGATTACAATTGCTGATCTCAGCAATAAGGCTTAGATTCATAACACCTGAAGGCATTACACTGACCTACAGCAAGAAAAACCTAATCAAAATCCAGGATCTGAACCTACTTATCTTGAATTCTGCCCTCTGAAAACAGCAAGGATGAAGGGGGAATGTTTTCTACTTAATTGAATCCAATCAGTATTCTTAATTCATTGCACTCAGGAATGGTATTCCACCTAATTTCAGGTATTCCCTTAAAATGCCTCAGCTGAGAGTGTAGTCAGAGGCTTTTTACACAGTGAGTGGGGAGATGAGCCCCCCAAGGAGGCAATTCAGATAATCTGGTTTATGGCTATGGCCATAAAGGCTCAGGGGCATTGGGGTAAAGGCCTCTTCAAGACTTGCACTCTTTTCTCTACTGGGAATAAGAGTACCTGGATTGCCTAAATAAATTTGGATTTGTTTTTACAGCCCCAAGGAACAGTGCTGGTAATCTGGGAGGGACACTACAAAGGATGGTTCAGGGCCTGTCTTTTCAGTTAAACACATCAAACACCCTAAATAATCTGTGTTTACCTGATTTTACCTCTTGTTATCCTCATATATCATTACTTGAAACTTGAAGAGGGGAAGTTTTACTTTTACACTGTAGTAGATCCTTTATTCTGCCTTCCCCATCCCTTGAGAAACCCCTTAAAGAACCAAACCTGCTTGACAATTCTCCTGAGCTGCTTAACTTCTAGGGTTGCTCTAGATCTTTAATGCCAGACTTTTTAGCACCTCTTTGGCTATCAGAGTCATAAAAGATATGTGAATGCTGGGAGACCAGGCTAAGTGTGCTGCCCCCCTTGTCCACCCTGCTGAATTGCTGGTCTGTTCCATAGCTATATTTTGGGCTCCTTGGGTGAGGTCTCCCCAGCCACCTCTGTTCCAAGGCAGTATCTGTGAGCACTATGGGCTGTGGTCTGTTGGTGTCATTTGACTGTGGACCAGGGACTGCTTGTTGGTCTCTTTTGTTAGCAGTAGCAGTGATATGTGTGTGGCTACTTATGACCCCAAAACATTACACATACATGAAATTCAGGGTTTTTTCCTTCCCTAGCCCTGATAAGTATCCTCAGAATGGAAACCCTTTATCTGTACATGCATCAGTGTTCTTTCTTTACGGGGGAACATGTAGCACCCAGGTGACCTGTCAGATGCTGTGCTGGCTCAGAGCCACCTTGCGCTGGTTGAACCACCTTCAGTGGAACTCCACCTTCAGTGGAGTAACATCCCCATGAAGCTGGTGTCAACAGAATGGAAAATGAGAACATTTGATAGGGAATATATTTGTCCTTAAGTTGACATTTAACCTGCTTTTAAGAAGGAAATGCCTGATTTTATTATTTAAAAAAAATAATCAGCTAGAATGCAGAGATTCCTACAGGGTGGTAGACATTTCCTGAGTGTAGCTTGTGTTTTGAAGTCACTTATTAAACTGTTTGCGACCCATTTATGGTGCTTTCTCTTGTGCAGGGACACATTCTCCGTGGATGGTCTCACTGATGTCAGAATGAAATAAGGCACTAGTGAGAGCAAATAACACAGCAGTATTTGTTCCCAGTCAGAAACTTTCACTTCTACAGACTATGCTGTCTAAAATCGATGATACCTCTAAAGCAACAACAACAGAAAAGGGAGCAAAACTGATCTGTTGCTTTGTTGAAGACTACACAGGGCAGATTGTAAATCCTAAAGGGATGCTTCCTATTTGACTGACTGTTAGATAAAGAGAAAGCTTTCAGTCTTCATTAAAAAAACCCCAAAAATTAAAAAAAAACCCTAAAAAACTAAAAGACCCTCCACCAAAAAACCCCACAATTTAAAAAGCCCTGGACAGTTTCAACAGAGTGGGTGAGTATAGCCTGGTGTCAGATGTAAGCTGATACTGGAAATGTGTTTGGAAGGACAAACAGAAGGGCACATCTCTCCAAATAGGGAAAGGAGCTGGAGTTGGTTTTTTTTTTCAAAAGATGTTGTTTTAAAAACAAGATATATAGAGATGCTTATAAAATATATTTGTAGTTTGAGTTCATGTGAAATCCATTCTTAAATATGTCTGAAAATATATTTTTTCTAGGTACCTGTCTTTCAGACAGGAATTCTATTTGCAGCATATTTTTCTTTAAAGGGTTTTAAATTTCTGCATAAAAAGCTTATTAATTATTTGTAACTGCTTGCTATCATATTCTGATAATAGAGGCCTGGTTATGGATAATAACTACCACTTCCCTATTTTGGGTCATATAGATTATATATATATATATGCATGTATATATACATATATACATATACAATTCCTGGTGCAATATTACCCAAAGCATCTCCTTTCTCCCTGTACACAGGACCAAAAGTGCAGGCACATCATTTATTGATAAGACAAAAAGAATGTAATGAAATTATCAATGTTCTTGAATTAATTATGAACATGATTAAGAAAGCTAAAATCTCAGGAGCCAGGATCTCATTACCCATTCAGTCTTAGGGATTGCTTTCATTCAGCAAGGCAAAAAGGCTTTGAGCAGTCCCACAATTGCCTTAGTCTCATTTATTTGTGGTAGTATTAAGGTTTATTTGTTTTCTGGTTTGCACTTCTTCTGAAATTATTTCTCTTAGTTTATTCATTTAACAAAATGTTCCTTCCTATGCCACAGAAGAAAGTGCCTATAAGGCCTACACAGGTTCTTCAGTCTGCAAACCTCCCTTTGAGAACATTTCTTTCAACTCACATTGCTGGAGCTCCTAAATATCTTTCAAGGTAAGTCTGAGAATGTAGCCAAAAAAGTTCTTTCAGATTTATGTCTGCAGCTGTACTACGGTACTGTCTGATTCCCATTCAGCTCGGAGCCTTAATGACATCATTATTACGCTGTCTGAACCAGATTTAACTTGGAGCCTGCACTATATTGTTACTTATCTTCCTTCCTATGTGGGAGATTCAGTATTGCTTTGTTTAAAAAATAATAATGAGCAGGCAATGGTGTTGCAGTGTTTCAGATACCAAACTTACAAAACCTGGGGAGACCAAATCAGTGTCGGGTACATGCAAGCATGTCTATTTTAAATTCATTTCTGAGTCTAAACGGTTACAGTCAAGTAATGCTTTTCTTGCACAATTGTCTGAATGAGAAATGTGATGTGTAGCTGCCTTATTTAGGGAGTTTTAATGCACAGTATTACTTAGCAATTTTGGCTTTTTTCCTTTACAAGGCCCTTCTGAATTTCTTGTTATTGCAGGGTTTGCCCCCCAATAAATGTCTGAATGATGGGGCGCAGTGATTAAATTCTAGAAGTAAGCCCTGCAAAAATAATGCTTTTAGGATTTTTGAAAATGGAAATAAAATCCAGTCATCTAAGAAGCAGAGATCTAACAGACTACAGGGTTTTGGTGGGGCTTTGTTGTTGTTCTTCTATTATTAGAAGTTTGATAAGTCTTTTTTTTGTTTTGTTTTGTTTCTGTTTTTTTTAATGTTCAAAAAGAAGAGAGGATTCTGTAGCCCTATATTTGGTACAAGCTATTATCTACCAGAATAGACCAAGGACAGCAAAGAACATATTTTAGATTTAAATAAGTGCTGTCTATGACAAACGAAAAAGATTGATTCTGGTTGTTTTCTCCATAATGCTTTGATATAGTGTTTTACTGCCTTTCCTAATCTCAGTTAATAAATATAAGTAAAATTCAAAGCAATTCATTTGCTCAGAGTATGTACATCACCTAAATGGGACAGTCAGACTGAAAAAACAATGATAATGCCTTCCTCCCTCTTGGTAACCTTGAAATGCAGGATTACATTTACAGCCTGGAACAAAAAGCCTGTACAAATACTACTGTTCTTCTGTTCCTGTAGGTCTGCAGACCCACCAAATGGCAGTGTGTTTAAAGAAATAAATGTAGAGGAACTTTTGTTAAAACTGACACCTGAAAGTAATTCATACTACTGACATATGCATTCTATGGCAATTAAAATACAATATTCCTGTGTTTTTTTAAGATTCAGGGATGTGGGTTCTTTAAATTTATGTCTAAGTGAAAGATTTTGCCCTCAATACAATTCTTTGCTGTCTGCTTCAAGATTTCATATTTTATTTAAAAAATGGCTATTGAAGATAATTTGACACTCTTAAAAACTATGCTCCATTGCTCTGGGCCTGGTTTTAGCTTTCATTTTGAAAATGTTAAAGCAATATGTGATATAAAGAGCATAAATTTTATTCCTGAATCAGATAGAAAAAAAAAAAAAAGATTTTTCTCCTTTTTAAGATTTTTTTTTGAAAAGGTACTGAAGGAAGAGCTTTTTAATTTAATCTCTTTCTGAAGAACTGAAAATATCTCAGCCCGTTTTGATATTTCTCTCCCCTACCAGCCTTATAAAGCAATATTCTGTAGATGCAGGAAATTGATCAAGTTACAGAACAACTTCCAGTGTTATCAAGAGAGAGAACTTCAGCAGCATATTTTTAGGTGCCATCTCTCCCTTTAGCACTTGGATATTTTCTGATGCTCAAGCAAAATAATTTGGAAGAGCAAATTTATTATCTAATAAGAAATATACAGCTACCAGTAAAGGCAGGAGTAAATAAATAGTTTGTCACCTGTATGGTATGAATCTAGAAAATAAACCTATTTCTTTAAACTATATTATCATAAGAAAATACTCTGTTTTGTTTTATTAATGTTGCAATATATTTCTAATACAAAATTCATGCTGATTTTGTTATCTCAAAGAGTTCACGTTTGCATAAAGTACTGTAAAAGCACTTACTGGACTAAAATTACACAGTTTAATAGGAAATGTTTAAATCAAAGATTCAGTAAGAGTGTAACCTTTTGCATATGTGAAGAATACTAAATTACACTAATTAAAATAGTTCATATGTGTATGGGTTTTCATTTGGTCGGTGAACCTTTGTAATGCAGACAGAAACAGAAATGCTGAGCTTTTGCATGTGTTTACCCTATCCAAATTTTTTTTTATTTCTGCTAGGGAGTGGATTTTAGACTAAGAGTAGGAAAGTATATGACTGGGGAAGGGTTATGGGAGGATTACAAGGTCAGGCTCTAAACAAGCTCTGAGAAAATTGGGATGAGAAACAAGCGACTTGTTTGCTAGAATCCAAATTTCTTTTTCTTTCTTATTATTATTCAGAAGGATAGTTCAGAAATAAAGGCAGTGTCTCCAAAATAAGTCACAAGGGAATCCAAGAAGTTCGAGCTCCTCAAATTACGCATGCTGATTATATGTCACTTCGATCCCATTAACTCCTAAGACACGAGGGACTGACTGTTGCAATCAATAATTTAGCTCAGACTGACTTTGGAAAGAGCAGGATCAGGCCCAGGATAATTGTGAAGGTGACCATTTAGTACATACAACTGCTTGAGCTGAAGTTAGCAAGTAGTGAGAGGGTGTCGACAATGTGTATTGTTTATGTGCTCTCCTAATCTCTGGAAGCGCCGTGTTTGTCTGGTGGGCCTCTCCTGGCTGGGAGTGGATTGGCATTTCCCAGCTGTGTCAAACTGAGTGCAGTGGGTTTTTTGTCTTTCTAAACACTAATCAAAAAGTAATGCTTAGAGACCTCTGTTATCTAATTACTGGCCAAATTAGCAAATCATCATTGAAATGAATTATATTTGGAATGTTTAAAAACTGTATCTAACCCCCTTACTTCTTAAGACATATGAAAGAATACAAGCAATTTTTAAAGGATTTTTAATTAAAACTTGAGAGGGAATTTCCAGTGATATAAAGTGAAAACACCAGAAATTAAAGTAGCTGTGACTTGCTAAACTGCTGACTGATAAAAATATTTTCATTTTACTTAAGGAAATTCAAGAAAAGTTACAATTACATTTTCCATTGCAAAGAATAAAAATATATTTACAGGTAAATAGAATCTGAAGATTGCCTTCCAATAAGTGTTTTGCCAGAAAATTTTGGTGAACGGTATTTAAATATTGACTTTTATAAAAAAAATAGATTTTCAGACAAATTGACAGCAAGACGATTTTAGACAGGCTCAATTAAATTAATTCCTTCTGCATACAGTATCCTAGTTTAGTTCAAATCAGAATTTTCAAGAATATTAATTTTTACTACTGCAAAGTATTATATCTTTGCAGAGTGATGAGGTTTAAATACAAGGATTTTTTTTTTTTTTTAAAGTAGCTTACGGCATTGTGGTATTTTGTCCACACTTCTGCTGCTGCTACTACTTGGATTTAGTGCATGTCACATCTGGTAGCATAGAAACAGTTTGCATTACTTTCAGGAGAAATAATCCTGCGAGGAGGTCAGCTTTGTTCTGAATGGGTTAATCAGAACTACCTGCTTTAGATTGATTTAAATCAGTAATGGATCTGCTCATAAAGCTGCTGTTACTAGATATTACGCTGCTATCTTAGTCCTCTGATAGCCCTGATAAGAAGTGCTTACCACAGAGGATGCTCCTAAAGGACAGATATTGTTTCCTGTACCTCAGGGAGTAAAACGCCATACTGCTGGATCAGGAACTTTTACTAACAGCAAGTAAATTCAGGCCTTATCAAGTTACAGCACAAACTGCACTCATGTTTTATTATTCTCATTAGAGATTTAAGGACTAATTCCAGTTGTTAGCATTTAGCAGTTTAATGTTTTCCATAGATAAGAATTAAGATTCTTCTGGGGGATTTTTTTTTGTTTGTTTGCTAAAGCTTGCAAAATATAATGCAGTAATGCACTTATTTTGAGGTAATACAACTGGATTTCCTAACGTTTTAGGGACAGGGTTTAAAAAATTTAAATCTAATAACTGAATTTTTCAACTCCAAAACACATTCCTTTTCAATCAAACAGGGGTTTAGAGTGCTAAAAAAAGGCCAGATTTTGCTTTGAAAAATATATGAGACCAATATTGTTACTACTTCAGCTTTTCTATGCATTACTAATGCTGATGCAGATCAACAAAGTAAGCATTTCAGCATGCAGAAAATTATTAATTGAACCAACTTATTACAATCCCTTCTTCACAAGCAACGAAATTGTTTTATTTTTGAGTCAGAAAAGGAGGAAATAAAGGTTAACTAGGTTCCTACTGAAATGACATGTTCAAAGAGATAGTAAATCTTTAATTTTCCATCCATTAATTTCTCAAGAGATTCATGAAGACATGAAATTGAATTATGTGAAACAAATAGTGATATATTTGCATTAGGTCCATGAAAGTAATGATGTCAGAGGAATGAATCTGTGTTTTTGCCCGTTAAGGTGACTTGAAACTGAAGCTGGAGCTTAATTACCTCAACTTTCGGAGTTTAATTTGGTATGAGAAACTAAGAACTGGGATCTTGCAGGGGCCTTTCAGAGCAGTGCAGCGCCACTAATCCCAGCCGTAGTAATGGCAAACAGTTTTTGCTCACAAAACTCTGATGCATCTGGTCAGTTTTTGGAAATTAAGCATTGGCTCCCCCATGGATTTTCAGTCTCCATGTGTCCCAGTCATTCTCTCAGATCACATATATTGCAAGTACTGCAGGCATAGTGAGAATGACCTTGCATCTTAGGAAGTTTGGTTTGGGTAATTAAGTCTGCTTATCTAAATACTTAATATAATTTACTATAATCCTCCTGGATCTAAGAATCGTAATTTCCAGTCCTCACATGTTATGAAATTTTGGTGTGTGTTCTTAACATTTGTTGTATTCTGTCTGGGCATGTTTCTCTTCAATTCCTCTTTAAATTTTCCCTCTAACTCTTTGGATACATCCTATTTGAAATGTTTTCCTTGGTTGATATTACCTCATAAAGGCAGGCCCTGTAAGAGCATCACAGTTAATCAATAATAACTGTTGTTAGTAATTGATTAGCTATGACATTGCATTAGGAAGACATTTTTCATGGAGCAGCAATATCAGGAATAATAGGATAAGTCCCACTGACTCAGAGGCATGTTTCTAGAAAAGCTTCTAAATAGGTGTATTTCAGTATTGCTTTCAGCTGGGCTATACAAAAGCTAATTTCTTGAATAGTTTACTTTCTATAGCAAAGTGAAGCTTGCAATTGGTACACTTCACTACCATGCAAAATTGTTTTCCTCTGGTAGTTTCCTTTTGAAGTTTAAGGTCGTACTTCTTGCAGTCGTGTTATTGGGTGTAATCCTTCCCCATACAAAAGATAAATTTATTATGAGGATTTCCCACTAGATATCTTGGAAAACTTACATATAGCTGTTCTGTGTCCAAAATGCTGTTCACTAGATTTTCCAAAGCACCCAGGTAACAGCTGGCGCAGGCCATGTGCCAGCCTTGACAGCCCATATGCTCTCTTTAGTGCTGTAATTATCTCAACACAAAACTCTGATAACCCAGTCTACAGGGTCCAGTTTCACTAGGTTAAATTGACTCAGTGGCTTTGTTAGTAAGTTCCTTTGGCACAGTAAGAACTTCATCAAGACTTTAAGTATTGTGGCAGGCTTGGAAAACCAATATGACTGCTAGTTTTTAAGACAGGTGTCTTATTAACCCTAGGAGATTGTAGGTTTCAGTTAATTATAGCGGCACCCAGCAGCACTGCTACAGTTAAAGGTCTGTTGTCGTTTCCATTATATGCCCTCCTTTTCCAGAAGACTTTCTGATTCCTTTGGTTTAACCTGCTCTGGGCTATACTTTGGCATATGACTCCTCAGCCTAAAGGCATTTTTCTTTTTCAACAAAATTTGATAGAATTTGCTTTATTTGTGGGGTTACTTTGTTAGTTGTTTGATTGTTTGTTTCATTTTTAATTAGGATAATGGGAAAAAAATAACACTTTGCTTAGTTTTTGTGCTGTTTCAGACTTGAGAAGATTATGAATATTTCTCTTTCTAAAATAAAGACTCCGAGTGTCATGGTTTTGTGCAGATTTCTTAGGCTAAAAAGACCATAAATAAAATAAATTAGGTTCTACTGTATTCCAAATTTTAAGGAAGAAAATTGTGTGAAGGTCAACTTATCAACTGTTTTTCTCTTCAGTTATTCTGTATGGACAAAATATATGAATATATGGACATATATTCTATATGTTCAGTTGCATGAAGTTATCCAAAGTTCCTTCCAATCCTTTTGCAGCGCCTAAGCCAAAGTGCATGAAGAGACAGTAACAGACCTACGATTTTTGTCTGACTTGTGTGATACTGTTTCAGTTCCTTGTGGACAGGTACTAATGTCACTACTGGATCTTGGATAGTCCCCTTGTAGTGGCTGATACATGTGGGTCTCATCCAAAGCCAAAAGAAGTCAATGAAATCTTTGCATTAGGCTTTTGGTTTGGCATTTGGTACTAGTGATTATCTAGGTGTGGTCTCTGTGATTCAAACAGGTGAGGGGTGAGCATGAAGAGAGCTAAACTATTGCCTGCATAGTGCAAAGCTAGGTGAAAAGCTACTTGCCTGGTGTATTCAGAGCACTTATTGATTCTCCCAGGGTGAAGAATCTTCTTCTTCTTTACACGGGTGAGGTAAATTACAGCTCTTGGCTTGGTAGATGATAGCTGTCGGCAGTCCTCTGCTTTGCCAGATGATTTTTTCATTAGTGCAGGAGTACAGAATAACTTTTAAAGCTCTGTGAATTGTTTGCTACCAGTTGCTGAAAGGAGGCTGTTGAAGTTAGGAAGTGAGCAGACTCCAGCTTCACTCTGCTGGAAAAGAAACACACAGATTCTCGTTATCGAGCTGTCTTCCACAGGTAGTCAGGCAACTAAAGTCATCATTTATATGTTGTCAGGAGAACTTACCAAATTTATTGACTTGCACATTATTCTCTGCAAATAAGTTCTAGCTGCTCTCTTCATATTATAATTAAAACGGCAAAGACTTTAATCATTTATGAACTTTTAAACTACATACTGAATATAAATGTATCATTCAATGTGATAGAATGAATTAAATTCATCATTGTCAAATAAATATATGAAAGATGAAATATCTCTCATCCCACATCATTATCCAATGGAAAGGTCTGTTTTCCAAGGCTGTAGTAAAGCATATGGTTTATATCATCTTTAGTGCATTTCCAGCAAATGAGACTTTCAAAATATCTTTAAAAAGTACATTTTTCAAGGATTGTGTTTTTAATAACAGCTAGGTTAGGCCAAAGCCTTATATTAAAATCTGACCATATAAGGAAGCATTTGTTCTTTATTAGTACTGAGAGCAGTGTCAACCATCAAGTGACTTGGGTAGAGCCTTTCTTTCATTACCTAATGGAGAGGTTTCTGTCAGTCCCATGTCTTTTATGTGAAAAAAGAGGTAGTCTGTTTTTTGCCTTTTGCTATGCTGTCCCAATGAAACTATGTCCTACTGCAAAAACTTTGAAGCTGTTGCAGGTAGAGGACAGGTTTGGCTTTGGGGGAAGCTCCAGCATCAGTGATGGAAAAGAGGACCCAGCATAGCAGCTCCCATGCAATCACAGTGCTGTGACACTGGGAAAAACATCTGTCCCTGAGGGAATTTTCCTCTGCTTTCTGTTGATTTTACGTGGTCATAAGATTTGGAAGTGAGTCTAGACATCATTCTGTGAGGTCATGCTCTTGTCAGAAAGAATCAATCTGAGGAATAAAATATGGCAAAATATCTCATTTGCCTCATGGAGTTGTCCCTGAAAAAACCTCATCCAGCTTCTATTTGTCCTTCCACATTTCACAAAAACAGCTGAAGACCAAACACAGGAAAACTCTTTCTAAAGACCTGACTGACACCTACTCTTTTTGAAACTGTCATCCTTTCCTGGGACTTTTCCTTTCTTGACACGTTAAATTCATAACTTTTCTTGGAATTGGTTTATTGCTCTGCATCTGACTCCCATAAACTCCTGTGAGTGCCTCCTGTCTTCTCTGTTTTCCCAGTGACTCCTGAAAATCATTGTGCCATTACAGACAATGAAATGGTGAGGTTCAGTCTTGCAAACTGAAGCTGCAGTTGTGGAATCTTGGGTTCCAAAAGTGTATAAAGTACCAATATTGGAGAGCTCCTCCCTACACCAGCATCCTTCAATGGATGGGCAGTTCTCTTGGATAGATGGACTGTGACAGAGCCATTTTTTCCAGTTGATTACTTACAGATTTAAGCTTATGCATGCTGGACACCCATCTTTACAGAGGAGCTCCAGATATAGAGATCATTGAACAATCATCAGATGGTGTATTTTGGACTCCTGCTTGAAACCCTGAATTCTCAAAATGATTCTGCAGAGTGGGCTGGATCCAGTCTCAGTTCATTACAGATGTAGATTGTATTCAAATCAGTGACCTACAATTTATTCTGAGCTGACAAATACTTAAATTAATGAAGCAATCACTGTCTTGAATAACACCAACAATATATTGTGAATTCATAGTTAATATGCCAGTAGAAAGAAACTAAGAAAATAGAATGTATTTAATGTTTCTCATTTGTGTTAGAGGCATCACCCTCCTTTTTCACAAGTAGCATAAATTAGATGCTTTTCACTGTATGTATTATTTGTATAGTATTTGACCATATATCAGGATGAAATACAGTTCTCTAATTAGCTCCTTCCAAGTACTTACAGTTACCCCAGGCTGGTGATCACCCATATGAAAGCAAATGTGGCCCTGGTGATTGTTTGTACATGCAATTGTACAGCCATGGTAAAAATCTTTCTGAAGCTTTCTTGTGTCTCACAGCCACAGTGTGAGCAGTAATTGTCAGAGACAATTCACAAGGATCAGGCAGTTTGCTTGTTTTGGTGAAGCACATATCATGAAAAAAGACATTTGAGGTCTAATCCTACGTTTCTAATAGCTTTATGGTGGGGTTCCCTTTTATTGAAAGATTTTATTGGCTTGGAGATATAATTTTCATGAAGCCTCAAAATAAAGAAAAGGGTAGAAGTAAAGTGCATTTTCTAAACCCTTTCAATTCTTTTTCTCTAGCTTTAGTATTGTTTCAAAGACTAGAAGGTGATGTTGTATTCCTCAGTGTGCTGTTTAAAGTCAGGAGCGGCAATATTTAGCACATGCTTGGGCAGCCGTGTTTGAAATCCATGCTTCCTCTCTCTGGTGTTCTGATGTGCCTTTAGGGGATGCTTGCCTGTTTGTAGTTTGTTTTCTTTTGTTTAAGGTTTCAGCTACTGCATTGACTAATGATTATATAGCAGTAAACTCTCGTCCCTGCTAAATTCAGAGGTAATGCCTCAAAAGCATTTTTCCCCTGTGTGACATAAAACAATAAAAGAACTAGACAATCCCCTTTTGAGAAAGAATAATCCTTTGTTTAAAGAAAAAAAAAAAATCCAAGCATCTTCTTGATGCCAGAGGGTGTAGAATTCAAATCAAAGATTAAGCTAATTGATAAAAATAAACCAAATGTCTCACAGTATAATCCTCTTTAGGCAGAACTAACATTTTTTGCATTAACCGGTCTCCAATATTAATCACCTGTGCCATTTTAGTATTACATTGCACTTGATTTTGAACTGTGCAATATCTATTTGATACAGAAATAACACAGGACATACTGAATCTAAATTTCATCTTACCTGTAACTCTAAAGTAAATTTCTGTCCTTCAGTAATACCACCTCAGTAGAGAACTGATGGGACCTTGGAATTCAGAGAAAAAATCAACTCATTGATCAACTCCTTGCTAATATAATTTACCTGCATATGTTTCACATATTTAATATAATATATTAGAAAGATATATTTATAATTTTAAGAGGATTTTGGAAAAAACCTGAAATACTCTTACTGAGGCATTATTTTCTACATTCTGGTGACCTATTGAAGAATTTACAGAAAAGTTCTAATTGTTTTGATTATCCAGTCACTTAAAGTGAAAAAGAAAAGAAAAGAAGAAAAGAAAAGAAAAAAGAAAAGAAAAAAGAAAAGAAAAGAAAAGAAGAGAGAAAGAAAGAAAAAAAGAAAGAGAAAGAAAGAAAGAAAGTCAATGTGCTATTTAATTATGTACTGCCAGGAGGTTCTGAGCTTTTCTGTAATGTGTAATAAATTCAGCACTGCCAATTGAGTTCGGTTGTTTGCCTAAAACATTAGCAGCTAACTATAAATGAAGAGTTAGCTCAATTTGGAAGAAAAGCTTACAGCTAAGAGAGGACAGCGCAACATGGTTAAATTATGGCTTCAGCCACAGTCTGCAATTGTTGAATACATTTGTAGTGGACATTTTTTTCATTAGTAGAAGTTTGACAGCAATAATTATTCATAGCTTCATTTTTATCTAAGTAATACCAGAGCTTTCAGAGCTAAGTTTTATATTTAGCTTTCAGTAGACCTTTTTTTCTCTCTGTTTCTATTTTTTTTCCTTCTGCCTGCACTTCTGGGCTTGCAGTCAATTACTAGCATAAAACCGAACGGGCAGTTAGCCCCTGATGCAAATGCTATTGCTGACATATCTAAATAAATACAGAGTAATTATAGACTAGATATCCAAGATTGCAGTCTGTCACTCCTTTCTTATTCAGCTGGGTTTTTGGAAGTGGCATCACTGCCACTGTGGTAAGCGTGCACCCTAATAAAAACTAGACAGTTTGTGTTTGCAGGCTGCAGCCTAGTCTGCTCTTTTGCAATTGATTATGTCCGGAGTTGACGATGAACACAAATACAATGACTGGTTTGAGTCTCATGATAATCTGAGCCATTGCAAGAGCCTAATCCAAGAGACGGACCAGACACCAGCCAAAAAAGGGCAAATCGGATATTCCCAGTTTGGGTATCATGTTTAGCCTTGTTCACAGTGAAACAGAATGAACTGCTTCAGACACAGGTGCAAAATTACGGCAGTGCTAAGGGCAAGAGCCATGTGTGCAGTCTAAAACCACAACTTCCCTGTCTGCTTTCAGCATATAAACCCTGCTCTCAATGGGAGCACCTGTGTCAGGACCAATGAGGAAGACGGATACATGTTGCAAACACCTTCTGCTGTTTGTTGCTCACTAGGAGCATCACCCGGATTGACCCAAACATGCAAGAATGACTGACCATAAAGTTACTTAAGAAGAATTGCCCAGTGTCCATTAGCCTAATGTTTTGTGGGGAGACTGAAGTCTATAAAAATGTTCATATTCACAGAAAATAAGCATCAAAGCTGCCACTACATTTTCTCTGCAATGAGTTTTTAACATTTTGGAGGTTTGCTCTTTTGCAAAACCACTTATTCCACAAAGGTATAAAATATAGCACTTAATGGCAATAGTACATTTACTCAAGTGCATTAGACAGTTCTTCCTTCTCCTTCTCTTCCTGCTTGATTGGCAGCCAGAGATCCTAGATGCAGCACTACAGGAGATATTGTTTATAGCCAAAGCAGCAGGATCTGGCACCAGAGAGGACTCCACAGGCATTTGTATTGATGGTGGCTTTGCAGTTGCCTCTGGGTCTTTCATGTGGCTGGGCTGATGAAAGCTATCTGGGCAGTTATATGCTCTTGGAAACCATTTCTTTTTCCACTGACATTTTAAATGGTTGTGGTGATTAACTGTTTGTATGCAGAGAATTTTAAAACCTTCACCACAGTAAGTCTCTGCAGAGGTCGCTGGCACATGGTGTATGTCTATATTTCTCTTTCCTGCCTAAAATCCCTTTCCAGTATTAGTGTGAACATTTGTTTAACTGCATTCGTGTGTGTTGGTGGTGGAACTCAGTGGAAGGAAATCTGAGGCTCTAGGTACAGCATGGTGTGAGGTTCCAGTCCTGGCTTCAGGTCCCCTCCCCTGTGCTCAATTCTGCACATCTTAAGATGAAAAAAGTGTAGTATGAGAACATCCAGGAAGCTGATTGTACATTTTATAGCAGATCAGTAAAGTTGTAGATAGCTTCTGGGCTTTTTTTCTCAGCCTCTGCTTGTATCGTGTTACACAGAGCGCTGAGTAAGGGGGAGAAAAGGGTCGTTCATGGGCCCACAGTGGTGTTGCCTTGGGTAGTCCATCCAAACATGGCAACATGCTGCTTCATGGTGTTATCTGAGATTCTCTGCAGATCCAAGCACATGCATTGTCTTGGGTAAAATGTACAAGGGGTTTCACATTTGGAAATTTAAAAAAAAAACAGACCCAGAGCTTTTATTACTTTTCAAAGTGCCAGGAGTTCCAGCCTCTATTGTACCTTTGATCTCAAGGAATGTATTTCTCTGCTTCAGTGTTAACAAATGCATAAGTTTGTGTAGAATTAAAGAGTATATCTATTACACGAAATGGTCAGCCAGTAAAATGTCATGTAGACCAAATGTTTTGCTTTTCATTAGACAAAAAATTGTTTTGTGTGTGATTGTATTTTAAAGGATGAATTCAATAATTTGCATATTCTGGGACTGTTACAGAAGGAATGACTAAATCTCTACTCCTCAGCTTTTTCTTCAGATACATATTTAGCTGATGTACACTGGATTTTACAGTCATGTGAGCCAAACTTGAGAGCAATATTTAGCCATATTTTCTGGTTTTGCCCAAGTAGTATTAAAAGTATCAGAGACAAGTATTTAATCATCAAGAGTCTAGAGATTTTCTTATACAAATGTAAGTTTTGTTTTGAAACTATTTTACATTTTAATGCTAACCTATGTATCACTAAAATTAAATTATGTTTCATGTTATTATTTTTAATTTGTTTGGTTTTTTTAATAATTAAAAAAAATTATAAATTTCAAATATGTGAGATCCCAAATCCACAAATCAAACCATGTTTGCAGTTCGCTGGTGTCTCTGAAACTTTGGACAAACTCTATGCAAATCTCGAAGCTGTGCTTTTGAAAGTGAAGTCATACAAGATATACATTGTGGTTTCCAGAATCATATTGTGAGCTTAAATCATATCTAAAGTTTTCATAAAGCACTCTCTGCTTGTCAGTGATGAAGGTACTTTTAAAGTGGATAACCTGGAAATTTTTTAAAAGTTAAGTTCCTGTAACAAAGCAGAGGAAAAGATTTAAAGAAAAAAAAAAAATGAAAAAAGAGGGGAGTTCCACATACTTGTGAACAACTGTTCCTCCATTAAAATCACCATAGGGTGTTCAAGCCAAACGTTTCACTGTATGTTGCAGGCTTGCATTGGCTCTGAATAATCCTGGAAAAAATCCTGGTTTGCTGTATGTGGTAGATGGTTTATGGCAAGCATCTTGAATTCTTCCTGTGGACCTGCTGCTATCCTTCCATTTCACTGGAAACCAAGGCTGCTTCATCTCCTTTGTAAGGGATATAATGGAAGGAAAGGGAGAGGAAAACACTGGCAGACAAACACATTGAGAAGAAAATACAGGAAAATTACATTTAATTATATAATTATTTCTCCATAAAGAATCACATTTTGCTGGGGCAGGTCTCTTAACTTCTGCATGAACAGACTTAAATGCAATTAAAGTCCAGGTTGTCTGCTGATCTACAAAGGGAAGGTTGGAGATTTGCAGGGGACAGATTTATTTTAGGAATATAGTGGTCATTTACCTTGCTGGCATTTTGCTAAGTTCCCTCACCGTTATTCTTTTTTAAATTGATTCCTTTCAACTGAGCAGCTTTTCCACCTCTTAAGTATTATGGTGGCATTTAACAGCAACAAACCAACTCACAAATTTTTTTTTTGTTAGGTTTATACTAAGGACCCTTTTGCAAATTCCATTGGATCATTAAAACTTCATTATGCTGGATCAGACTTCTCACCTCAATTTGAACAGAACTCCTGCTAGCTTCATTGGGAATTATGACTGAGAAAACTTTGACTTACTGAAACTCAATCAATACCTTATAAATTATCCTGATACCAAAATATCAACGGTATGATTCCCATGAAAGTGATACAGGAAAGAATAACCTTGCTGTAAAAAGTCTGGATTCATCAAACTTCTGTACAAGTGTATTGGTGCCAGTGATATCTTGCTTTGAAAAACAGTAAGAATCATTTAATTTTTAAAAATCAGCAAAGCTTATTTATGTTTTAGGTGAACTATAGTCTATTTTTTGTTTGTTTCTACGCTTTGTTTCAAAAGGTATTGCATTTTATATTTTACCATTACTTTCTATTGTGCTGTATTATGTGAAGGTTTATACATTTCATTTTGCTATTCCAATTACTCTTAAATAATATAAACTATATAAAAATCATGTTTTTCAAAAAATAAGCTGTCAAAACTTGTACTATTTCCTACCTCTCACAGTGGAAATTCCTGGGAAAATCAAAGCATTGAAACTTTCTTTTTAAGCTGCTAATTTTAAGTTTAGTTTAGTTTAGTTTAGTTTAGGGTAAGTTTAAACTTTTGAATTTAAAATTCGGAGTTTCAGTCAGGTATATTTTTATCTGGGATATAATGTCAATCCACCTAGACAGTGTAATCCATCATAGAAGAGGAGAGACTCAAAAAAGCAGTAAGACTTCTGAGCGTTTCTTCATCTGTCCAAGATATAATAAACAGTTCTTCTTATTGAGATATTTTTATGACTTTGCCTTAATTTTTCCTTTGGTGGTAACAGAGTCTAACTGCAAGAAAACTTCCACTATCCATCCAAGCCATGATTTCCTGATTTTAAGAGGAACCCTTTGATCTGAGGAAATGAAGGTGATTTTAAAATTTTCTTTACAGCTGAATATTTTTTCTGTATAACTCCATTTAAAGGTGATGGAAATCTGAAAATTTTTCTGTGTTTTACCAGTTTCGACTGAATTAAGTTCAATAATTTCTCCTTGTTTTTGAATATGTGCCAGGAGTAGCTTTTCATGCTTCACGCAGATTTGAACATGTTTTTGAAGTTCTGTGTTCCATCAAGTACAGTGATGTTGAAATTCAGCTATATGTACATTCATTCTATCTCCAGGAAGACAGAGGTTTGTGTCCAGACGGGATAGAGATGTAGCAAAAGGATTCTTTAATGGAACTCATATACTAACTTCTTTAGTATATACCTGATTTTTTTAAATGTAGAATTTTAACATAAGATTTTCCAAACCTATCTAGACTTTGTCAAACTCTAATTTTGTGTAAGACAATGGAATGTGGGCAAAGCTTGCATATAGTCTTAGTTTAAGTTTTTCCTACTGCCATGGAAACTTCAGCTGTGTTACAAGCTGTGTAATTTGTATTATGTGAGTAACTCTGGGGCAAATTCATATTGGGTATACACAGAAGATTGATAACACTTTTCAGTAAAAAAATCATAGGATTCCAGAATCAAATAATGGCTGAAGTTGGAAGGGACCTCCGCAGGTCATCTGGTTCAAGCCCCCTGCTCAAGCCTGATGTCCAGACCCATGTCCAGACAGCCCTTGAGTATCTCCAGGGATGGAGATGACTCACAGACATTTTGAGGAACCTGTGCTAGTGCTCAGTCACCCTTACAATAAAAAAGTGTTTCCTGATGTTTGGAGGGAACCTCCTGTGGTTCAGTTTGTGCCCATTGCTGCTGGCCCTGTCACTGGGCACCACTGGGTTAGTCTGGCTTAGTCTTTTTTATAACCTCCCTTCAGATATTTATACACATTAATAAGAATCCGTCTGAGCTTTTTCTTCTCCACACTGAACAGTCCTGGCTCTTTCAGCCTGTCCTTATATGAGAGATGCTCCTGTGTCTTCATCATCCCTGTGGCTCCCCACTGAACCCTCTCCAGTATGTCCATGTCTCTCTTCTGAGCAACCCAGAAGTGAACACAGCACTCAGGTATGGTCTCACCCGTGCTGAATGAAGGGGAAGGACCTGCTGGTAACACTTTTTCTAATGCAGTTAAGGAGACCATTTACCTTTTTTGCAGAAGGTGCACATTGCTGGTTCATGTTCAGCCTGGTGTCTATGAGGACCTTCAGGTCATTCTTTTGCCAAGCAGCTTTCCAACAGCTGTGTCCAATGTGGTACAGATAAACAGGTAATAAATCCTTTTGTGGTGAAAATACATTGTTACCAAAGACACACTGCATCATAAAATGTTAGGCTTGTGGTTTGTTCTTTGTGAGCTTCTTACAAGATTAAAGGACATTCTTGTTTCTTTCACTTGAAGTTTTAAAAATGTTACTCACACAGGGTGCAGTTCAATTTTCCTGATCTTTCAAATGAAGGGGATAATGTAAAAAAAAGGGAGTCACCTCAAAATCCTAAAAAGAAAGAAAAGCTAAACCCTCACATTCTGGAACATTTCAGGAAGCTCAGGTATCACAAGAGCTGATATGGTTAAACATATCATCAACAGACATATTGGTCTGTAGTTAACTAGGCTCCTGTTATAGACAGATTATTTCAAAGCAGTCCAGTTGAAATGGCCCTATCCAGATCTACTTTAGAAAGTTCATCTTTTATTAGTTGTGACTACTGAGCCATTCTAGAGATACAAAGAGCATTTCTGATCATGATTTCATTTATAGTTGATGAAAAAAGGCACAAGCTCAATGTTAGAACTAAAAATAATCAGTCTCAGTGCAGACATTTTCCTTTTCACCCATGTAATTTTGCTAATTAGAACAGGGCTGCAGAACTGGGTAGATCCTTTTACATTCACAAACATTTTGGTCATAGGTGGTGACCAGGTGATCCTACATAGGGTGGCAAACAACGTGAATTTATTGTATACTGATTTAAAGTGTTAATGATATATTCATTTAAAAAAACAGGGTGAGCTGGCTGGATCTAACCACATGGGTCTTAACTTGTTTGCCTCATCTCTACGCTGAAGTTCATCTGCTTACCTAATTAAATCTACAGCTGACCTAAAAATTACTAAAGATATTATTGCAGATTCACCCCATGTTTAGAAGGCTAACTCGGAAAAGTGCACTAGTTGAAGTTAATTAAGCTGTATAATAGTTGAAAGTGTTCCTGTCTAGATAATACCAAATTAAAATAAACTTGTGAATATTGTTTTCAGATACCCCTGCACAGTAGTTATTCTTCCAAAAGGCTTTCTCTCCTTTAAACGTTTTCTGACACTATCTCACAAGCATTTCTTGGGTTTACTGCAATCAAACCAGAGTGAGTTGGAAAATGGGAACTCCGTTTGTATCTGTGGAACCAAATCTCACTGTTAGGGGAAGTCAATGTGAGAGACAAAGAGAAGATCCGGGCCGTGTTTCTAATTTGAACACTTGTTGCTGAATTGTCTGAACAGCCAAAAAGTCACAGAAGTAGAACTCATTTTGCCTACTTTTAGCCATCTAAAATCTAAGGCTGATCTCATCATTCTGGGCTTTATGGATTACCAATAAGGAGAAGCAACACCTTCAGAGAACAATTAACCTCATCCTAAGAGTCAAACCTGAGCTGTCTGGGTTTACTTTTGGAAGTCGATTGATTTTTCCCTGATGATTATAAAGTACCATACATCACTGGTTTGACTTAGATATTCAACTTGTAGGCATCCTGCCTGAAAAGTTCATCAGAAGTAGTTTTACTGTACATGACATGCTCACAATGACACACACACACATATATGTATAAAAACATATGTCATTCTGAATGTGTGTGTCAGAGTGGCATATTATTCAATTTTGGATCCTTCACTACAAGAAAGACATTGAGGTGCTGGAAAGAATCCAGAGAAGGGACATGGAGCTGGTGAAGGGTCTGGAGCACAGGTCTGATGAGGAGCACCTGAGGGAGCTGGGGTTGTTTAGCCTGGAGAAAATGAGGCTCAGGGCACACCTTATCACTCTCTACAACTGCCTGCAAGGGAGTTGTAGCAAAATGGGGGTTGGTCTCTTCTCTCAGGTAACAAGAAACAAGATAAGAGAAAATGGCCTTAAGGTGCACTAGTGGAGGTTTAGATTGGATGTTAGGAAACACCTGTTTATAGAAAGGATTGTTAAACACTGGAACAGGCTGCCTAGGGAAGTGGTTGAGTCACCATCCCTGGATGTGTTTAAAAGATTAAAAGATGTGTAGACATGGCACTCAGGGACATGGGTTAGTGATGGTGGTGGACTTGACAATGTTAGGTTTATGGTTGGACTGGATGATACTGCAGGTCTTTTCCAGCATAAAGGATTCTATGAATGTTATAATTTTTGCCCCTGTGGTGTCTGTACATGCTGTCTTTTAGACTACATCAGCTTTAGGAACAAGGAACCTAAAGTTATACTAGTAAGCTCAGTGGGTCAGGGGCTCTTATCCAATCCTCTGAGCAAGTGGCAGAGCACAGTTAATTCCCCTTACAACAGGGAGAGAGCAGTCTCAGGCTGGAGCTGTTCCCTGAGATGTGTTCAGGCATTGCATTGGCAGGCCCATGCATTAGCCATACCATGAAGCACAGCAACATTTGTACAGTACCAGTGCTTGAACCAACAATCCAGACACCTACATTTTTATGGTATATAGGCTGTGTTGTTTTCCAGATAGGCCCTATTGTATGTAGGCTCTGCTTGGAATTTCCTGAAATTTTGAAGGTCTAAGATTCTCACAAGACAGATTTAGGCAGAAGTGTCCTTAATCTTCTTTCACGAGACTGAGGTTAGACACTTCTTTTGTATTGTCCAGCTGCAGATAAAAGAGCTGTAAGTCTCCAGATCTTCAGCCAAGACGTAGCTATTTTAGCTATGCTCATTCCTGATTCTGTAATGGGGTTTGATTTCTCAGTTGAGAACAGGAATAATGGATTGCTCTCCTCAAAGTATAAACTACTGAAAATCTCTCCTGGTTTTTCAAACCATCAGTATTTCAGAGTGGCTGCAATGGCCCTTTCAGAGTGGAAGGGAACTCTCTGGTTGGTGGTCACCTGGCAGTTCTTGCTGCTCTTCTCTTTTATTATCATAGTGCTTTGGCTCTTCAAGCCTGTGCAAAACAGCCCAGCTGTAGAAGTCTTCACTCAGTAACCGTGTGATCACCTCCCTCTCCCATCTTTCTTTTGCAAGGTCCTCTCTGTTCATACAAATACTAATTTTTAATACCCAGACCTCTTGTTTGACTCTACTTATTTCCAGTTTAAAATTTATTTGTCTCCTTCTTTTTGTCTCTCACCTTCTCAAGGGTGCTCTTATTTCCCCTGCCCTAAAAATTTCTCTAAGTCTGATTCCATTCTGATGCAGTATAATTTTTAATTCAGCTAATTTTATTCTAGGGTCGCAAAGTAGAAGGTTCTTTACTGCTGTCTCTATTCTCATCCTACCTTTACAGGGCTTTTGATGTGTTGAATAATTAATATTTGCTAAAGTCCACATTGGTAATGCTGAAAAAAGGTTAAAATATGTTAATAAACCTGGGAAAAGTACAGAGGAAAGCATACTAAAATGAGCTATGCTAAATTGCTATTCATATATCATGGGACACTCTCCTAAAGAAAGTAGATATAAATGGAGATAGATACATAAAACTGATTGTCAGTTTTATGCCTAAATATTCAGTTGTCTTTCCAGTTTAAAAGTATGCTACAAGTTTTCTTAGAAGGTGTAAAAAATATTACAGATTATTTTTGAATGCTGTTTTTATTAGATCTACTGATTTATAGCTAAGTGAATAGGATTATAGTCTTCTGTAGGAATAAAATTAAATTCTTATTCTGTATTCTGGTGATGCAGAGGGTGATATCATCTACCAGTAATTTGGTAATTAGGAGTTTTACACTGTTAACCCAGGACATCCTATCCTCGATAAAACCATTTTTTAAACTATTTCTTTCCATTTCCAGTTCAGGCACAGTTTGCTAAGGTACTGCCAGAATCTGAGGTCTCTATGACTGATTAAATGAGCTTCCTAAATATAATTTAAGGCATTAATGATAAATGAGTCCTATTTCTATCTTCTTTTTCAGAAGTTTAAGTTGTTTTAAACAATTAAGGCACCTAAAACATCTACCTGGATCCTCCTAGGATCAAGATATTTAGAGAAAAGGCTGTAAATCATCGAGTGAGTTTTTAATTTCTTATGTTGCACATACCCTAATGATCTTCCCTGAGTTTTTTTTCCTAATTTCACTCTAAAAGACAGTCTCTTTCTCAGAACATTTCAATATGAATAGGCAGCCATTAAACAACATCTTTGCTTTGTCAAAAGCTATGTCCCTTGTAATTTTTTCAAGTGCTATGTTTTTTCAGGCGGTCCTTAATCACAGATTCTCACCTGGATTAATAGGCATTATGGTGTGGATTTGGGATTGTGCTGGTCCCTTGTATAAAGTTTCACTGTGAAATGAGAATAGTGAGAAACATATCATTTTCTACAAAGATATAATTCAAGGAAATTGTTTGACAGCTCCTTCTGTGGTAAAACACTTTCGCTTTTGCCTCCCTTTTACCAAAAGCATCTTCTCAGTCAGTAACAATTTGACTAACACCTACTTTTTAATTAAATGTTGTAGCATTTAGGAAGATGCATGCTAATCTGGGCCCCAGATCTGCAGCCCTCAGCTTTACAAGATGCTGCTCCAGCAGGGGCCGTAAAGCTCTCGATAAGAGGGGTAAGGAGCAAGGTGCAGGTCCCACAGCGATAACCTCCTGACTCCAACATTATAGGTCTTTCTGCTGGAATTGAGTTCTACATCTTCCTCGATTGGTTATTGTCACAAATGAGTAATGGATGCACCCTGCCTGCGTCCCCAGGTACACGAGCCAGTCCATCAGGCCATCGGGAAGCACAGCTGCTGGCTGTGGGGGCAGGCAGATAACAGGCAGACCCCGGGAGGGATGTTAAAGGCACTGCCACCACCAGGACAGCAACCGAGT